>NC_091201.1:33061505-33311505 GCF_040958095.1 Procambarus clarkii
TGGGTCATACTCAACCCATTACGGACGTGGTGGGTCATACTCAACCCATTACGGACGTGATGGGTCATACTCAACCCATTATGGACGTGGTGGGTCATACTCAGCCCATTAAGGACGTGGTGGGTCATACTCAGCCCATTACGGACGTGGTGGGTCATACTCAGCCCATTACGGACGTGGTGGGTCATACTGAACCCATTATGGACGTGGTGGGTCATACTCAGCCCATTACGGACGTGGTGGGTCATACTCAGGCCATTACGGACGTGGTGGGTCATACTCAGCCCATTACAGACGTGGTGGGTCATACTCAGCCCATTACGGACGTGGTGGGTCATACTCAACGCATTACGGACGTGGTGGGTCATACTCAGCCCATTACAGACGTGGTGGGTCATACTCAGCCCATTACGGACGTGGTGGGTCATACTCAACCCATTACGGACGTGGTGGGTCATACTCAGCCCATTTAGGACGTGGTGGGTCATACTCAACCCATTACGGACGTGGTGGGTCATATTCAGCCCATTACGGACGTGGTGGGTCATACTGAACCCATTATGGACGTGGTGGGTCATACTCAGCCCATTATGGACGTGGTGGGTCATACTCAGCCCATTACGGACGTGGTGGGTCATACTGAACCCATTACAGACGTGGTGGGTCATACTGAACCCATTATGGACGTGGTGGGTCATACTCAGCCCATTAAGGACGTGGTGGGTCATACTCAGCCCATTACGGACGTGGTGGGTCATATTCAGCCCATTACGGACGTGGTGGGTCATACTGAACCCATTATGGACGTGGTGGGTCATACTCAGCCCATTATGGACGTGGTGGGTCATACGCAGCCCATTACGGACGTGGTGGGTCATACTCAACCCATTACGGACGTGGTGGGTCATACTCAGCCCATTACAGACGTGGTGGGTCATACTCAACCCATTACGGACGTGGTGGGTCATACTCAGCCCATTACAGACGTGGTGGGTCATACTCAACCCATTACGGACGTGGTGGGTCATACTCAACCCATTACAGACGTGGTGGGTCAAGGGGACACACAGACACACCAGACGACGACGTTTGGGTCGGTCCTGGACCATTAATTATCAAGTCGGGTGTGATGGGCGCGAGGGAGGCATCTGTAAGGCAAGAGTGAGGTAAGGAGCAGGTAAGAGGAGGTAATACCAAGGTGAAAGGTAAGAACAAGAAGACAAAATGGGGTACGGATGGTATGGGTGTAAGAATAGGAGCAGAAAGAAAGATAAAAAATCGGTAAACTTAGGAAAGTTAGAACATTTGAGTATGTACTGCGGAAGGGAAGAGTTAACAGCAACAAAGCCAGGACTCAGGTTCATGTTGGGTAGGACCTATTGTGCCCTCTGTAATGCTTTTGCGCTACCGCTCACAGGATGAGTATGGGGTGCACAATAAACTAGCCACCTCCGGCGGCAACAATCAAATCAAGTTGGGTAGGTTGTGTATCAGAGCCCAGGCGACAAGATGGCGTCTGTGTGGGGGTAGAGGCAGGACAGATTATTAGAAAAGAACCAATCAAGAGGATGATTAGAATCCCTAATATGCCAGAAGAGAGCATTGTTTGTGTCTGCAGACTTAACACTTGTGTTCCTTAAGTCTGTCATTAAGTGTACGGCCAGTTTCTCAAAAGTATTGAAGAGAACAAGACGAACAGGAAATAGAGTAGACATTAGCAGCATTAGAAGCAGGAGGAGCAGCAGTGTGAACTAGATTACTACGAAGTGTGTTAGTTTGTCGCAAGGCGAGCTTTATGTCAAGAGGACGAAAGGTATTATTAGTGTGAGTTTTGACTTCAGATATGAAGGGAAGGCAGAGTACAGTGCTAATAGTGTTGGAAGCAGGTTTAGGATGAAATAAATTTCGTTTAGCTTGAGAGTAGGCACAGTTGATAGGCAGTTGAATAGGCACAACGTCATCTCTTCATCTTCTAGTGTGTGGTTTGGTCAACATGTCTTCAGCCTGCACGTTATTGTGACTCACCGTCTGTCTTCGTTCATATTTAACCGATCACGGACGTCTTGGCTCATATTCAACCGATTACGGACGACTTGGCTCATATTTAACCGATTACGGACGTCTTGGCTCATATTCAACCGATTACGGACGACTTGGCTCATATTTAACCGATTACGGACGTCTTGGCTCACATTTAACCGATTATGGACGTCTTGGCTCATATTTAACCGATTACGGACGTCTTGGCTCACATTTAACCGATTATGGACGACTTGGCTCATATTTAACCGATTACGGACGTCTTGGCTCACATTTAACCGATTATGGACGTCTTGGCTCATATTTAACCGATCACGGACGTCTTGGCTCATATTCAACCGATTACGGACGACTTGGCTCACATTTAACCGATTACGGACGTCTTGGCTCACATTTAACCGATTACGGACGTCTTGGTTCGTTTTAGTCATCCCGTTAACTGGGGGGGGGGGGGAGAAGAGGTAGAAGGAGATAGCGTGCGGGTGAGGGCGTGGAGGCGCCATGATCACATCCCCGCCAAGCCCAGCCTGTGTCTTTAGCAGCTCCTCTCACAGCCTTAAATACACCCTTCCAGCACATTCCTTACTGGAGGGAAGCGCTCGTTAGCCGGAGCAGGTGTGTGGGAGGGTAGTTGGGGCGGGGGGCGGGGGATGACTGGCGGGGGCCGGGATTTATGTCACACACTTCCTGTTGGTGACAGTCACTTGACTGGCGGAAGTGTGGAGCGAGGCGCCTGCTATCTCTTATGACCCGTTAGTGCTACAAACCTACTACCAAAACTGCTTATGTATATATATATATATATATATATATATATATATATATATATATATATATATATATATATATATATATATATATATATATATATGCAAACAAGCCTGAATGGTCCCCAGGACTATATACAACTGAAAACTCACACCCCAAAAGTGACTCGAACCCATACTCCCACAACTGGTATGTACAGGGACGCCTTAATCCGCTTGACCATCACGACCGGACATAAGGAAGTGATAGCCGAGGCTATATGAACCACTTCCCCGCCGGCACTCGGATGGTAATCTTGGGCATAGCATTTTATCAAATCACCTCATTCTTTGGGGCACACGTGAGGAACACAAATGCAAACAAGCCTGAATGGTCCCCAGGACTATATACAACTGAAAACTCACACCCCAGAAGTGACTCGAACCCATACTCCCACAACTGGTATGTACAGGGACGCCTTAATCCGCTTGACCATCACGACCGGACATAAGGAAGTGATAGCCGAGGCTATATGAACCACTTCCCCGCCGGCACTCGGATGGTAATCTTGGGCATAGCATTTTATCAAATCACCTCATTCTTTGGGGCACACGTGAGGAACACAAATGCAAACAAGCCTGAATGGTCCCCAGGACTATATACAACTGAAAACTCACACCCCAGAAGTGACTCGAACCCATACTCCCACAACTGGTATGTACAGGGACGCCTTAATCCGCTTGACCATCACGACCGGACATAAGGAAGTGATAGCCGAGGCTATATGAACCACTTCCCCGCCGGCACTCGGATGGTAATCTTGGGCATAGCATTTTATCAAATCACCTCATTCTTTGGGGCACACGTGAGGAACACAAATGCAAACAAGCCTGAATGGTCCCCAGGACTATATACAACTGAAAACTCACACCCCAGAAGTGACTCGAACCCATACTCCCACAACTGGTATGTACAGGGACGCCTTAATCCGCTTGACCATCACGACCGGACATAAGGAAGTGATAGCCGAGGCTATATGAACCACTTCCCCGCCGGCACTCGGATGGTAATCTTGGGCATAGCATTTTATCAAATCACCTCATTCTTTGGGGCACACGTGAGGAACACAAATGCAAACAAGCCTGAATGGTCCCCAGGACTATATACAACTGAAAACTCACACCCCAGAAGTGACTCGAACCCATACTCCCACAACTGGTATGTACAGGGACGCCTTAATCCGCTTGACCATCACGACCGGACATAAGGAAGTGATAGCCGAGGCTATATGAACCACTTCCCCGCCGGCACTCGGATGGTAATCTTGGGCATAGCATTTTATCAAATCACCTCATTCTTTGGGGCACACGTGAGGAACACAAATGCAAACAAGCCTGAATGGTCCCCAGGACTATATACAACTGAAAACTCACACCCCAGAAGTGACTCGAACCCATACTCCCACAACTGGTATGTACAGGGACGCCTTAATCCGCTTGACCATCACGACCGGACATAAGGAAGTGATAGCCGAGGCTATATGAACCACTTCCCAAAGAATGAGGTGATTTGATAAAATGCTATGCCCAAGATTACCATCCGAGTGCCGGCGGGGAAGTGGTTCATATAGCCTCGGCTATCACTTCCTTATGTCCGGTCGTGATGGTCAAGCGGATTAAGGCGTCCCTGTACATACCAGTTGTGGGAGTATGGGTTCGAGTCACTTCTGGGGTGTGAGTTTTCAGTTGTATATAGTCCTGGGGACCATTCAGGCTTGTTTGCATTTGTGTTCCTCACGTGTGCCCCAAAGAATGAGGTGATTTGATAAAATGCTATGCCCAAGATTACCATCCGAGTGCCGGCGGGGAAGTGGTTCATATAGCCTCGGCTATCACTTCCTTATGTCCGGTCGTGATGGTCAAGCGGATTAAGGCGTCCCTGTACATACCAGTTGTGGGAGTATGGGTTCGAGTCACTTCTGGGGTGTGAGTTTTCAGTTGTATATAGTCCTGGGGACCATTCAGGCTTGTTTGCATTTGTGTTCCTCACGTGTGCCCCAAAGAATGAGGTGATTTGATAAAATGCTATGCCCAAGATTACCATCCGAGTGCCGGCGGGGAAGTGGTTCATATAGCCTCGGCTATCACTTCCTTATGTCCGGTCGTGATGGTCAAGCGGATTAAGGCGTCCCTGTACATACCAGTTGTGGGAGTATGGGTTCGAGTCACTTCTGGGGTGTGAGTTTTCAGTTGTATATAGTCCTGGGGACCATTCAGGCTTGTTTGCATTTGTGTTCCTCACGTGTGCCCCAAAGAATGAGGTGATTTGATAAAATGCTATGCCCAAGATTACCATCCGAGTGCCGGCGGGGAAGTGGTTCATATAGCCTCGGCTATCACTTCCTTATGTCCGGTCGTGATGGTCAAGCGGATTAAGGCGTCCCTGTACATACCAGTTGTGGGAGTATGGGTTCGAGTCACTTCTGGGGTGTGAGTTTTCAGTTGTATATAGTCCTGGGGACCATTCAGGCTTGTTTGCATTTGTGTTCCTCACGTGTGCCCCAAAGAATGAGGTGATTTGATAAAATGCTATGCCCAAGATTACCATCCGAGTGCCGGCGGGGAAGTGGTTCATATAGCCTCGGCTATCACTTCCTTATGTCCGGTCGTGATGGTCAAGCGGATTAAGGCGTCCCTGTACATACCAGTTGTGGGAGTATGGGTTCGAGTCACTTCTGGGGTGTGAGTTTTCAGTTATATATATATATATATATATATATATATATATATATATTCTTGTTTAGGGCTTCTATCCCTCTGACTAGTGTTCTAGCGTCTGGGTTTAATTGGAAGAGGAGTTCTCCAAAGGTCATCTTCGTTCGAGGTGAAGAAAATGAAATAAATAACTGTAGAATGTATTACACTTATTATAAAATTTACACAACGTTTCGAACCTACATGGTTCATTCTCAAGTGATAAGACAATACAAGGTGTGTTACAGTTATACCAGTAAGGGGTCAAGTGATGACAAGTAGATCTATACAAATGGGTCAAGAATAAAGGAAAAGGTAAGACATAAAAGAAAAAAGGCGAAAATAGGGGACGAAGCACATACAAAGATTAATAAGATGTAGTAGGCCTAGCATGTTGAGCAGTGTCTTCTATGTTGGCATCTTCATGGTCCGGTCTTGTTCTTACTCTCATGGTGGGTAGAGTGAATAGTTCCGTAATTTGGGTATTCATGGTAGATTGTTCTATTTTTATATGGATTGCTTCAAGAATTTGTAATCTTACATCTTGGGTTTTGTCTATTATACAAGTGTTTTTATTCAACATTTCTCTTGTTAGGGTGATGTCATGGGCTTGTCTCATGTGATTTTTGGAGACACCGGATTGAAGATGACAGGTCAGACGCCTCGTCAGCTTGGTCGACGTCATACCTATGTACTTAGATTGCAGGTTACATCCTTCGTGGCGGCAAGTGTACATGTATATAGCACGTCTGACTGCTGTAGAGGGTTCTCCGTCGGCTTCGGGCTGTTTTTAATAAGGAGATCGGTACTCCTCTTTGTTTTATAGAATATGATCAGATCTATGTTTGGGTTAGGAGTAGTGCTTTTTACTCCTTAACGGATTATTTCTTTCATTATTCGTTCTTCTTTTTTATATCACTGTGCATGGTGGATTTATTATATAATTTTATTGGAGGTGTTGTCGTTTTTGTTCTTGGTTCAGGATTGTACCATCGATCCAGGTGTCGTCTTATTGTAGCGTTTATTTCTGTACAGCGATGGTACAATCCTGAACCTCTAATAACCACCTCTAATAAAATTATATTATAAATCCACCACGTGAACATAAAAAAGAACGAATAATGAAAGAAATAATCCGTAAAGGAGTAAAAAGCATGACTCCTCTATCTTGAGATGATTTCGGGGCTTTAGTGTCCCCGCGGCCCGGTCCTCGGCCAGGCCTACACCCCCAGGAAGCAGCCCGTGACAACTGACTAACACCCAGGTACCTATTTTACTGCTAGGTAACAGGGGCATAGGGTGAAAGAAACTCTGTCCATTGTTTCTCGCCGGCGGCCGGGATCGTACCCGGGACCACAGGATCACAAGTCCAGTGTGCTGTCCGCTCGGCCGACCGGCTCCCAACCAAAAGGTAGACCTAATCAGTTGGAACAATGTAACTTGTGTTCCTGTTGGAGCCACAGACGACAGTGAACACTTTATGAGTCTTGTATTACTAACGTAGCTACTTAGAGCAGCCTTCTCTGGCCGCTCTCAGCCACGGGCCAGATTCAGGAAGCAGTTACGCAAGCACTTACGAACCTGTACATCTTTTCTCTATCTTTGGTGGCTTTGTTTACAATTATTAAACAGTTAATGAGCTCCGAAGCACCAGGAGGCTGTTTATAACAATAACAACAATTCATTGGGAAATTTCCATGCTGGTAAACTGTGTCATAAATGTAAACAAAGCCGTCAAAGATTGAGAAAAGATGTACACGTTCGTAAGTACTTGCGTAACTGATCCGTGAATCTGGCCCCAGGACACATAAGTTGTGACACAAAGTGTCATGTATCAATAACCAACCCTATACTCCTGTTTAGATAATACCTACTGTGACGACCCTCAATAGTCACGAGTACATAGGTACTTAGCTTGTACCCAGTAGTATACTGACTAGTAAAGAATTCCTTTACTACTGCTTCTACATAAAGATGGGCCTCACTGAACTCATCTTTATTTAAGACTTTATTCCTCGCTAAGCTCGTCAAGACTAGCTAGCTTCATAAATTTCCCACTTACACCTTCATCCTTAAGTTGTCTCGAATCATGACAAACTATAATCTTCTGTGATTGATTTATCTATATACATTTTACACCTCGATTAGACATATAGTTAGTCCGGAACGTTTCCTTAAGATATCAACCCTCAGCTCGCCCAGTATCTATCTTAAGATTAGATATTGTACAGATTAGATATCTATACACACTCTGGGTCATAGGGTTGAGCAGTGTGGCGTCTCGGACGCGTCACGTGATGTCATCAGAAGTGGCGCCAAATATATTTCCTTGTGGCTGACATCAGAGGAGCTTCCATCACCGCTACCAATAGTAAACTTGGTCGTCTGAGAGGTATCCGGCTGGTTGTCTGAGCCAGTGGTGAGAGGTATCCGACTGGTTGTCTGAGCCAGTGGTGAGAGGTATCCGGCTGGTTGTCTGAGCCAGTGGTGAGAGGTATCCGGCTGGTTGTCTGAACCAGTGGTGAGAGGTATCCGGCTGGTTGTCTGAACCAGTGGTGAGAGGTATCCGGCTGGTTGTCTGAACCAGTGGTAAGAGGTATCCGGCTGGTTGTCTGAGTCAGTGGTGAGAGGTATCCGGCTGGTTGTCTGAGTCAGTGGTAAGAGGTATCCGGCTGGTTGTCTGAACCAGTGGTGAGAGGTATCCGGCTAGTTGTCTGAGTCAGTGGTAAGAGGTATCCGGCTGGTTGTCTGAACCAGTGGTGAGAGGTATCCGGCTGGTTGTCTGAGCCAGTGGTAAGAGGTATCCGGCTGGTTGTCTGAGTCAGTGGTGAGAGGTATCCGGCTGGTTGTCTGAGTCAGTGGTAAGAGGTATCCGGCTGGTTGTCGGAGCCAGTGGTGAGAGGTATCCGGCTGGTTGTCTGAACCAGTGGTGAGAGGTATCCGGCTGGTTGTCTGAGCCAGTGGTGAGAGGTATCCGGCTGGTTGTCTGAGCCAGTGGTAAGAGGTATCCGGCTGGTTGTCTGAGTCAGTGGTGAGAGGTATCCGGCTGGATGTCTGAGCCAGTGGTAAGAGGTATCCGGCTGGTTGTCTGAACCAGTGGTGAGAGGTATCCGGCTGGTTGTCTGAACCAGTGGTGAGAGGTATCCGGCTGGTTGTCTGAGTCAGTGGTGAGAGGTATCCGGCTGGATGTCTGAGCCAGTGGTGAGAGGTATCCGGCTGGTTGTCTGAACCAGTGGTAAGAGGTATCCGGCTGGTTGTCTGAGTCAGTGGTGAGAGGTATCCGGCTGGATGTCTGAGCCAGTGGTAAGAGGTATCCGGCTGGTTGTCTGAACCAGTGGTGAGAGGTATCCGGCTGGATGTCTGAGCCAGTGGTAAGAGGTATCCGGCTGGTTGTCTGAGTCAGTGGTGAGAGGTATCCGGCTGGTTGTCTGAGTCAGTGGTAAGAGGTATCCGGCTGGTTGTCTGAACCAGTGGTGAGAGGTATCCGGCTGGTTGTCTGAGTCAGTGGTAAGAGGTATCCGGCTGGTTGTCTGAACCAGTGGTGAGAGGTATCCGGCTGGTTGTCTGAGCCAGTGGTAAGAGGTATCCGGCTGGTTGTCTGAACCAGTGGTGAGAGGTATCCGGCTGGTTGTCTGAGCCAGTGGTGAGAGGTATCCGGCTGGTTGTCTGAACCAGTGGTGAGAGGTATCCGGCTGGTTGTCTGAACCAGTGGTAAGAGGTATCCGGCTGGATGTCTGAACCAGTGGTAAGAGGTATCCGGCTGGATGTCTGAACCAGTGGTAAGAGGTATCCGGCTGGTTGTCTGAGCCAGTGGTGAGAGGTATCCGGCTGGTTGTCTGAACCAGTGGTAAGAGGTATCCGGCTGGTTGTCTGAGTCAGTGGTGAGAGGTATCCGGCTGGATGTCTGGATCTGTACAGGACTTGACGAGTTATATGTGTCTTGAGGGCTGTTGTTTAATAACATCCTCCCTGGTAACTTCTAAACTCGTCAACTAGTTAGGACGTATACTAATGATCATTATAACTAGTTGTTCCTTGTCATCTGTAGCTAACTGCACTATTACCTCGAGGGTCGTTAAGAGGGTGGTAGCCGTTGTGACTAAGAGGTACCAACTAGCTACCACTGGGTCTTAAGGCCTATTAACTGCTCAGCTCATTAATGTTTCACTCTATCTCACTTGATTTCCTGTAAGTATTCTTTAATCACTAACAGACTTCAGTGTGAACTTCATTGATGAACTCAGTGTAACATATACATTTGAGAGGCGGGACTAAACAGGCGAAACTCAGTCCCCGCAAGCACAACTAGGTGAGTACAATAAGTGCGGTAAAGATAGCAGTATATATATATATATATATATATATATATATATATATATATATATATATATATATATATATATATATATATATATATATAAGGTTCCTACCCTTATGTCGCGTCCGCATCCCAGCTCTTAGCCTATCCTCGTATCCCAATTCAAAGTCCATCCTCCTATCCGAGTTTTTAGTCTGTCCCTCATATCCCTTTCAATTGCCGTATAATTATCCAAGCTAAGGCCTTTACTACAATAACCGGTTTACCTCTCCCTGAGCAGACAAGAGAGAGAGCAAGGCCCCTGAGGATTTATTTTTTTATTGACACATTTAGGTACATGTCCATTTGTGCAGCTACCGTAGACTATATGAAGGGGAGTACAGTGTGTCAAAAAGCTAGCTACGTGATGCTAAAATCCCCATCACACAGGATGGGTAGTCATACAGAGGCATGTGATAAGCGGTCTGCACTGGAAGACTCTGGGTGCATTATGAGGATATCATCAACACAAGATTGAATAAGGCAGCAGTGGTAATACAAGTCCCCATCTCGCAGGATGGTTAGTCATACAGAGCCATGTGTTTAGTAGCCTGAACTGGCAAATTTTGGGTACACTGTGAGGATATCTTCAAGAATACGAGAATGAATAAAGTAATTGCAAAGCTCCAGGTACCTCATGCCAACTGGTCTGAAAGGTCTAATAACTGGGTATTCAGTGATGTAGTGCGGGAGATCGTGCCGTAGTTCCTGCTCACAGAGTTTGCAACTGGAGTGCTCAGGATTGGGATATCCGTCACCTGCAGCCACCTGCCACAGGTAACGGTAACCCAACCTGATCCTTGCAACCAAAAATACATCACAAAGGGATAGAGTAGCTTAGGCTATTTCTACCCCCCCTTTTGTGCTGTCCATAGATGTAAGTTTCAGATCTGAACAAATCATAGCTTTTTATACTAGTACTTTCAGGTCGTTGGGAGTCAGTAAGTTCTTTCCTATCAGATCTGAATGTTTGGACCAATAAAGTTTTGACAGCAGAGATGGGGATACCTAGATCTAATTCAACTTCAAACTTGTTACACGCTAATTTGGCTGCAATGTCTGTCTCATTATGATGGGTTATATTTATGTGTGAAGGTATCCATACAAAGGAGATTCGAGACCCTTTACTCTGTAACGGGGGGTGGGGGAAATAGCTCTATCTTGTCCATTATTCCACCCCCCAGTTAACTAACGAGGCCGGGGGAAACAGCTCTCTCTAGTCCGTTATCCCGTCCCCAGTTAGCTAACTATTCTAGAGCACTCCCAGAGTTCCTAAGGCAGCCTCTCTCGTTCAACACCTTGTAACCTAGGTATTCGACTACCTAGGTGCTAAGACTACAAGGCGCCGTCACTTGATCAGCTACCCGAAACTCTAGAGAGAACTCTAGAATACAGAATCATTGCCACAAACGTATAAGAGAAAACGAGAGGAAAGAAATGAATAGTGAAGTAATTAGTGAGGGTTTGGGGTGAGAGGTAGGGAGGTGGGAGGAGCGAGGAGGGTCATTAGTTGAAAGTGAGAGTTTAGAGAAGGGCGGAGGGAGAGGTGCAGATAGGTAGAAGTAGAAGAGTAGATAGTAGACGTAGAAGAGTAGATAGTAGAAGACGAAATGCTGCCACCATCCATTCATGATCATTACATACAAGACAAGGAATGGAACTTGCCTGTATCACAAAATTCTCAAAAGATGTTATCATGAGTTCATTATTAGTATGTTCCCTCTGTACCATGTATCAACTCCAAACATGTACTCGTTAATATCATGAAACCAGTAACCACAGAGGCTTTCTCACCTCAACTCAAAATCTCTAGGGAACAAAGTTAAACACAATTTAAATAATAAATTCATAATTATATTTCCCATGAAGTATCATAATTTAGCAATTCAATTAAAATGTTCCAGTTTAATATGCAAAGTGAGTCATCATCCAAGAATTCGAGAACCCTACAACTTGACTGCCCCTGATCATCACACAACACTTGTAAAACACGACCAAGTCACCTTAATGTTCACTCACCGAGGACTGAGTCTAAGTTGAATAGAGAGGGGGGGGGGGTCTGTAGTTGACAGAGACTGTCTCGCCCCTGCCGGCCGACAGCCTCCCTGGTAGGGACGTCGTCTCTCTCTCGTCTGCTGCTCTGTCTGTTAATGCCTTTTCTGCTGGATAGCTCTCCGAGTTTATATTGGGGAACCTAGTAGCTAACTCCGCCCACAAGTAGATAGCCTCCGGCACTACCAAGCCACTCCTTAAACGTCGGCTTGTTTGAAGGCTACCAGCCTACAATTAAGAGCTTAGCGGAAGCAAGGTGAAATTCTCATGATCTGACCTCAGGTCACTTGAGGTCATTAACGCTTTGAGGTGTGAGATCTCAGGCAGACAACTGGCGCCTTTCCAAATCCCTGTCTGTGACTCATATTCTATATATATTTTAAATAAACTAACCCAAACACTTTTACAGTGTTACATCTCCCCTTCTCCCCGAAATAAAGTTTTTGCAACACTGCTAAAGCAAGCTAGCTGTGTGCAACAACTTTATTAACGAAAAAAAAAATACATCCTAGCTAAACAAATATACATCATCCTACTCTAAAAAATGAAATATGTAGACAGACGTCCATTGTCTCTGGCTGGGCGACGTCACTGCTTGGTCTTGTAGATAATCCTGTACCACATTTCTTCAACACAACTGCCTCCGTCGCTTCTCCGTCGTTAACGCACAACAACACTTGGTCAACCCGAAAGCCGTTACTACTTGAACTGAGCACAGGACCGTGGAATTCGGTTGTCCCAGCTGATCTGTAATTGGCCCTACGTCAGTCACCATGAGAGACGTATATTGGGGTTCTTCACAGCTATAGGGACTACAAGTTTCGAGACCTTCATATAGTTGCCAACAGTAGAAATCCCATCCTACTCTTCTTCCTCCCTGTTGCTCCAGCACGCCTCCTTCAGAGAGCTACTTCTGACAGCCACATCAAGTCCGCATGACACAGGAAGAATCACTCAACAGAGCAACATGCTTGTAGGAGGGGCGGCCAGTCAAGGCAAACGATCCTGTCTTGCAATTACGCTCCATGCAATAATGCTGACACCAGCAAGGGACACTAGGTATCGTGTCTCAGCTTGGCTTATCTTCTTCTTTCTTCTCTCTTCTTTCTTCTCTCTTCTTTCTTCTCTCTTCTTTCTTCTTTCTTCTCTCTTCCTCCTCCCATGGGTCTTTGACAAGCGACCTGGGGTCCATTGGGGGTCTGTCCGTCCTGGGGTCCATCCTGGGTAGACCGATGTTGGTGGGACAGACTGGAGTCGTTGTTGCTCCTCTTCCATCATTACTGGGTCGTCTGGGGTCGTCTGCAGAACGACCTGGGGTCCACTGGGGGTCCGTCCGTCTTGGGGTCCCCTGGGGTCCGTCCGTCTTGGGGTCCACTGGGTAGACCAATGTTGACCGACCGAGAGGGCTGTATCTCGGGGTCCCCTGGGGTGATGGTGGTGGTGGTGGCCCTGACATCCAGGTAGGGGGCTGGTCGTCGTGGTGGTGAGGAACTTCCCTGAGTGTGGTACACAGCAGCCGTCTCTCTCTTCTGCATATGCGTCGCGCCTCTCCTCTCTTCGGGCTCCCACCTGTGGATGAACATAAAGGCGACAATACCCGTGTTCCATGCTGTTGTGTGACCCTGTAGTTTGTATAGGGTTACACAGTCCTATCATACCGCTCTCCTCCTGGCAACAACTACACTTCAATTTTTAATAATTCAATTAACTCTGAATGATATTGACTTGGTGGAACATAAAACAGTAACAGAGTAAAGTTAGAGAAGAGAGAATAAGGTCATCACTACTTTTAACTTGTCACAAAAAAAAAATCAACACTAATAGACAAAACACTAGCCTAAACTTAACTGTACCGTTCCTAATCTTAAGTACATAATTAACCATTACTCCCACCCTTAACCTACAGCCACCTACGTGACCCAGAGTGTCTCCCTAGCATCTCCGCCGTTCAACAACTCCAAACTGTTGCCACCCCTGTGACCAGACTATCTAACGTCGAGCGTCCCCAACGTGAAGTCTACTGACATACTAAGGCTCCCCCTAGCATGCTGTACAAGACCAGTACACCTCGGGTTATTGCGTTCAAATGGAGTAAAACAGTCGATCGCAATAATCTGAGCAGAACCACTACTTAAAAACTACACCTGCCACTCCCCACTGACCTGGAGACCAGCGGTGGCTGGGTGTCCCCGTGGGACATGCGAGGTCACCTGTCACACTCAGCTGACCTGCACTACCAACACCGCTAAGTTCCCAAATCGCCAAATCTTATTACTAACATAAATCACTACACACGCAAGTTCTGGTGAACATTCCCTGAACACCACAAAACTCACAAAATCACTAAACACAACACCAGAGAATCACTATCTCCTAACCTGAAAAAAGTTCGCTAACTCGCGAATATTAAACACCTGTCAAGATCTCCCTGATAGCGCCTGAGCGGCAAAAAGACACGTGGGACTGAACAATGTTAAAAGAACACCAATACCTTAAACATTGTTCAACACCGCTGCCATCATTGTAACGGGGGGTGGGGGAAATAACTCTATCTTGTCCATTATTCCACCCCCCAGTTAACTAACGAGGCCGGGGGAAACAGCTCTCTCTAGTCCGTTATCCCGTCCCCAGTTAGCTAACTATTCTAGAGCACTCCCAGAGTTCCTAAGGCAGCCTCTCTCGTTCAACACCTTGTAACCTAGGTATTCGACTACCTAGGTGCTAAGACTACAAGGCGCCGTCACTTGATCAGCTACCCGAAACTCTAGAGAGGTGCTCTAGAATAGTTAGCTAACTGAGGACGGGATAACGGACTAGAGAGAGCTGTTTCCCCCGGCCTCGTTAGTTAACTGGGGGGTGGAATAATGGACAAGATAGAGCTATTTCCCCCCACCCCCCGTTACAACTCTGTGCATCAATTAGGTCATTTATAATTGGGAGTATGAGGTTCTTGCTGTCGATCTTCCAAGAGAAGTTTTCGATTGCTTGAAGAGCAGACTTTGAATCGCAGAATATTATTCCTCCTCCAATATTTTTTAATGTACTGGTTGCTAAATGTAATGCTGCTAGTTCTGCTTGTGTGGAGGTCAGCCAGTTGTTTAACCTGACATTGACAGTCTTTGTGCAAATATTATTTCTATAAAACCTACATGCCGCTGCAGTCCGTCCAGTAGAAGACTGGACTGAGCCGTCGGTGTAGACACAGTGCTCGTGAGATCTTAAACTCTCGATGGAGGAGGCAATTGTTTCAAGAGTGACAGCTTTGAGAAGAGCAAGATTCTCATTATCTTTCTTGGTGACAGGTGTGTATGATACTTGAATGGTGGGGTACAGATAAAGAGGAATATCAGAGACAGATGGATTGCACTTAAAAGGAAAGTTAAGTTTAATGAGATTGTAGGCATTGTTGCTCAGCCAATTATCATAAAAGGAGTGAGTTGGTATGTCGGCACCAGTCAAAAGGGTGTTAACAGCACTAAATAATTTGTCTCTGAGCAATGCAGGAGATGTAGGATCTCTCATGACTTTAAGGCAAAAGGTAGTGTTAACTTGCATTATTCTCTCTAGTATGGTTGGAAGCTTCAGTTCTTCCCTCATGTTGATGATTCATGTGCATCTTGGAGCACCAAGAATTATCCTCATGGCCTCATTCTGTACTACTTCAAGTTTGTCCAACACAGAGGAGGGGAAATTAATTAAGTGCAGAGCATTATAATCAACGAGAGATCTAACGAACATCATATAGAATAGTCTAGCATATTTAATATTGATACCAATATTCTTTAACCATTTTTTTTTATTAGGATATGAGGTACATCGTTTTTTTTTTTTTTTTATTAAGTTATGAGGTACATCTGCATTAGTGCAGCTACCCTAGACTATATGAAGTGGAGTACAGTGTGTCAAAAAAGCTAACTAGGTGATGCTATAAAATCCCCATCACACAGGATGGTTAGTCATACAGAGGCATGTGATAAGCGGTCTGCACTGGCAGACTTCGGATGCATTTTGAGGATATCAACAACACAAGATTGAATAAGGTAGCAGTGGTAATACAAGTCCCCATCTCGCAGGATGGTTAGTCATACAGAGCCATGTGTTTAATAGCCTGCACTGGCAAATTTTGGGTATACTGTGAGGATATCTTCAAGAATACGAGAGTGAATAAAGTAATTGCAAAGCTCCAGGTACCTCATGCCAACTGGTCTGAAAGGTCTAATAACTGGGCATTCAGTGATGTAGTGCGGGAGATCATGCCGTAGTTCCTGCTCACAGAGTTTGCAACTGGAGTGCTCAGGATTGGGAGACCCGTCACCTGCAGCCACCTGCCACAGGTAACGGTAACCCAACCTGATCCTTGCAACCACTGTGTTGCACAGTCTAGTGGACGTTTTGTGCTGTCCATAGATGTAGGTTTCAGATCTGAACAAATCATAGCTTTTTATACTAGTACTTTCAGGTCGTTGGGAGTCAGTAAGTTCTTTTCTATCAGATCTGAATGTTTGGACCAATACAGTTTTGACAGCAGAGATGGGGATACCTAGATCTAATTCAACTTCAAACTTGTTACACGCTAATTTGGCTGCAATGTCTGTCTCATTATGATGGGTTATATTTATGTGTGAAGGTATCCATACAAAGGAGATTCGAGACCCTTTACTCTGTGCATCAATTAGGTCATTTATAATTGGGAGTATGAGGTTCTTGCTGTCGATCTTCCAAGAGAAGTTTTCGATTGCTTGAAGAGCAGACTTTGAATCGCAGAATATTATTCCTCCTCCAATATTTTTTAATGTGCTGGTTGCTAAATGTAATGCTGCTAGTTCTGCTTGTGTGGAGGTCAGCCAGTTGTTTAACCTGACATTGACAGTCTTTGTGCAAATATTATTTCTATAAAACCTACATGCCGCTGCAGTCCGTCCAGTAGAAGACTGAACTGAGCCGTCGGTATAGACACAGTGCTCGTGAGATCTTAGACTCTCGATGGAGGAGGCAATTGTTTCAAGAGTGACAGCTTTGAGTAGAGCAAGATTCTCATTATCTTTCTTGGTGACAGGTGTGTATGATACTTGAATGGAGGGGTACAGATAAAGAGGAATATCAGAGACTGGTAGATTGCACTTAAAAGGAATGTTAAGTTTAATGAGATTGTAAGCATTGTTTCTCAGCCAATTATCATAAAAGGAGTGAGTTGGTATGTCGGCACCAGTCAAAAGGGTGTTAACAGCACTAAATAATTTGTCTCTGAGCAATGCAGGAGATGTAGGATCTCTCATGACTTTAAGACAGAAGGTAGTGTTAACTTGCATTATTCTCTCTAGTATGGTTGGAAACTTCAGTTCTTCCCTCATGTTGATGATTCTTGTGCATCTTGGGGCACCAAGAATTATCCTCATGGCCTCGTTCTGTATTACTTCAAGTTTGTCCAACACAGAGGAGGGGAAATTAATTAAGTGCAAAGCATTATAATCAACGAGAGATCTAACAAACATCATATAGAATAGTCTAGCATATTTAATATTGATACCAATATTCTTACCAGTAAGTGTTCTCAATGGTTTTAGTCTTTCTTTTAACCTACGGTGTAGATCATTTACAATGTCACTGTTAATACCAACTCCAAGGTATTTGTGCTGCCCACACGTCTCAATGTTCTGGCTGTTGACCTTGAAAGCTATAGGGACATGAGTTTTCTCTTGGGGATGGAGAACTCTGGATTTAGTTATAGAGATAACAAGACCACATTCAATGCTTTTAGCAGCGAATGAATCAAGTAGAGCTTGCAGTCTAGTTTGGGTATTTGCAACAATGCATATATCATCGGCATAACAAATGACGGCTTCGTCAGGTAGTGTGGGAATATCAATTGTTAATTTATGCATCAGAACATTGAACAGTGTGGGACTTAGCACTCCACCCTGGGGTGTACCCAACTCAAAGGGTGCACAGAGTTTACTTTTGACCCCCTTGAAAAGGACTGAGGCGGTTCTGTTACTCAGGTACCCCCTGAGCCATGTCAACAGTCTTCCCTTAACTCCAAAAGAGGCTAGCTGTTCTAGGATTATTTCTTTGTTTGCTGTATCAAAAGCAGTTTGGAGATCAATAAATGCCGCCTGAGAGTTTGGTCCCCCTCTGATAAAATACTCAGCAAAGCAAGTTTGTGTGCATCTTCCAGGAAGGAAACCATACAGGTTAGGTGCAAGGTGGGGCTTGATTTGAAACATTAGTCTGTCGAGAATAATTCTCTCAAGAACTTTACACATGCACGACGTCAGAGAAATGGGTCTAAATTTTTGTGAATTAGGCTTGGGTATGGGTATTATGAGTCCTTGTGTCCAGCGGTCAGGTAAGACACCCTGCCTTAGACTTTGATTAAACAATTCTAGCAAAGGGCTGTTTGGCAGCTCAGCAAGTACTCTCATGGTGTTGTATGTGATGCCATCCTCTCCAGGAGAGGTAGCCTTACCTTTCTTGAGTGCATTTTTAATTTCAAAGGGGGTTATGCCATAGTTATCATCAGGCCCTATTTCACTACAGGCAATTTCAATATTGAAGTTACGATTTATTTTGGTACTAGCCAGATAGTTTTGCACATCTAGGGGCAGGCTGCTTATACTAGCAGTGCTTGCATATTGCTGAAGCAGCATGTCGGCATAGTCTACAGGTGAATGGTGATCAAGTTGACGACTGCTAGGACGAGAAATCTTTTTAATTTTATTCCACATTTGGGATGAGGATGTTGCATGATTGATGCCTTGCAGAAACTGTTCCCAGTGCTGGTTATACACCTGTTCCTTTAGCTCTCTAAACTCTCGGCTGGCTTTAAGAAATATGTTGAGGGTGTCAGCTGTTTTATGTGTTTTATACTGCTCAGCTAGGAATAGAACTCTGTCATGCAGGGGCTTAAGGCGTGAGTCAGTGAACCACCTCTGTCCCTTCCTCACTGGTTTGGGTCTTGTGGATTTTACAACATTGTCATAAAAAGCGGTTACTTCAGTGACCAGCTCCTCATATAATGCATTGACGGTAGTAAAGCAGTAAGTGTTACACCATTCAGAAATGCGGAATTTGAAGAGCATGTGTAAATTTTCAGGGATATTAATTATTTTTTTTCCAAAGCTTAGGGGTTTGACATTATTGATAGTGTATGAACTGAATATGGCAAAGTGATCACTAACTAATTCGTGAACAATTGATCCTCCGACAGCATTATCAATGAGGCCGTGACCAATGACATAATCAAGCCTGCCACCCCTGAGGTGTGTGACGTTAGAGGAGTCAAAGTTGAATACGGACATGTTATTATCTCTTAAGTATTTTACAAAGACTCTGCCATTCCCGTTTGTTTTGGTGCCACCCAGGCTAGTGTGTCTAGCATTAAAATCACCCATTACAATGGTTTGAGAGCTGCTGGTATTTTTTGGGAGAGAAGCTTCCACCATTTGATCACACCTTACATATACATTAACTAAGTTAAGAAACCCGGTCGCTGTAGCAATCTGAAACTGCTGATAATATGAGTCGTCACTTTTGTGGTTTTTAACATGTTTACACACTAGGTTACTTTTAACATACGTCAAGATACCGACATCATGGGAACCAACATTTGAGAAAGCTACATAACCTGGCAGTTTGGGTGGCGTTTTATTTTTTGTGTTTGCAGTGTATGGTTCCTGCAGGCACAGTACATCAATGTTGTTGGCACCAGCGTACATCATTAGATCAAACAGCCTCCTTCGCACGCTTCTCACATTCCACGTGAGAAATTTAAGAGTGAGTTGGTCGTGGGTAATGGTGTTCATAAACCTGACGAAGAGAAGTGTTTATAAGATTCACAAGTTGTAGACTATTGCTTACAAATACCAATTGTTCATCGTCATTAATGGCAAAGAGTTCTTTCACCTGTTTCAAGCTCAGCTGGCTGCCTGTATTTTTCCTATCATTTACAATCATTTCATGTTCGTTAGGAATCGTAGACACACAAGCGGTATTGTTTTTAATGAGTTCTTGAGTGAATTTGTTAAATACATCTAAGATACACGGGTTTTCATATGTTTCACTCGACACAACGGTACTTACAGCACTGGAGGAGGCGTCAAGACTTGCTCGAGACGTGTCAACACTTACAGCACTGGAGAGGGGGTCAATACTTGCTGGAGACGGGTCAACACTTATAGCACTGGAAGGCATTTCACTAGAGACTCGGACGTTCGCTTCACTCCTCGGGCTGGCGAGATGATCGCTTGAACACTGACTCGGGTTGTCCATGGTGATCTTAGCATAAATGCTGTTGAGACCATTTTCAATCTTCGTGAGTGTTTCTTGGAGCTTATTGACGGTAATTTCTATTTTGTTCATGCGAGCTGGAAGTTCTAACACCTCCCTCTGCAGGCTGGCGTCAGGCTTCCCAGGTAGGCCAGGGAAGGTTGTCAGGCTGTTGGTGTCAGGAACGGTGGTGGGGTCATTCCGGGTGTGGGGGCGGGTAGGTTTAGTGGTGGGGCCACCCCGGGTGGGGGGGGGTTGACTGGGGTGGTGGAGGGTTGCCCCACTGTGCTGTGCGGGGGAGGCCGCCTGACACAGTCCTTGTGCCAGGCGGTTACTCCCTCCCGCAAGCACCTGGAACACTTGTGCTTGGTGGCTGAGGTACATCGCCTGCGCAGACACGGAGTAAAGTCTGCGGACAATACAACCCAACATTCAACACACTGACAGCATAACATGTTTGGAATCACCTCGGGTCAACTGAAAGTGATATAGTGGAAGATGTCCAGCATCTAACTAAATGTTGATAATAATGTTCAACATGTAGCATGACTGTAACATCCAGTGTACTATATCAAGAGAACATTAAGGTACATCCGGGCGAGGACAAATACACATATAGAACAAGCTGATCAACCCCACACCACTGCCATGTCCCAACTCAGTTCGCCAGTGTTAATCGTACACAACAACTTATCTAACAGCTAAACTCACGGTGTACTTTACATTCTGAAATGCAATGCCCCAAATGACCCCTCAGAGAATGTACAATTAATTACCATAATCATGTACTCACCTAATTGTGCTTGCGGGATTTGAGCTTTGGCTCTTTGGTCCCGCCTCTCAACTGTCAATCAACTGGTGTACAGATTCCTGAGCCTACTGGGCTCTATCATATCTACATTTGAAACTGTGTATGGAGTCAGCCTCCACCACATCACTGCCTAGTGCATTCCATTTATTAACTACTCTGAGGACGTATGGTAATGCATGGTGCTGCAACTGCAGACTGTTGAGCACCAGCTGGTAACTCATCAACACACACACGACTGGTAGCAATAATAGTCATCATGTTCTGAGACACGTGTAGTGGCCAGATGATGACTCCCGGAGCCCAAGAACTTACTCATTTTGTTGTTATTGTGAGATGGTTTTCTTTTATTAGTAGAGGAGTAACTGAAATATCTCACTACATTAAAACATGGCCATAAGCATGGTTAATAAGTGAACACACACATGACTGGTTAAGAGTGTACACACATGACTGGTTAAGAGTGTACACACACACATGACTGGTTAAGAGTGCACACACATGACTGGTTAAGAGTGTACACACATGACTGGTTAAGAGTGTACACACGTGACTGGTTAAGAGTGTACACACATGACTGGTTAAGAGTGCACACACGTGACTGGTTAAGAGTGCACACACGTGACTGGTTAAGAGTGCACACACATGACTGGTTAAGAGTGTACACACATGACTGGTTAAGAGTGCACACACGTGACTGGTTAAGAGTGCACACACATGACTGGTTAAGAGTGCACACACATGACTGGTTAAGAGTGCACACACATGACTGGTTAAGAGTGTACACACATGACTGGTTAAGAGTGTACACACGTGACTGGTTAAGAGTGCACACACATGACTGGTTAAGAGTGCACACACGGGACTGGTTAAGAGTGCACACACGGGACTGGTTAAGAGTGCACACACGTGACTGCGACCTGACCATAGCAACACACACAAAGCAGAACCATCTGCGCCAACAGTTCCCCATATAAGTATTTCAAGTAATACCTGATCACAACACGTACCAGTCCGGTCCTCCTAAGTTAACAGAAACATAGAATTATGCTTCAACTCTCATACAATATTTTGAATAATTTACTAACAACATGCCAGCAATAATAATGATAACATTAACAATAAAAAACTAAGCTAATTATTAATATACACAAATAATAACAAGATAGTAAAATAGAACGTGAACATTATATTAAATCATACACACACACACACACACACACACACACACACACACACACACACACACACACACACAGGTACCAGCACACACACACACACACACACACACACACACACACACACACACACACACACACAGGTACCAGCACACACACACACACACACACACACACACACACACACACACACACACACACACACACACACACACACACAATGACGCAAATTTTGATTTGCGTCATTGCGTTTGAATGAATTTTGCAGATGACGCAAAATTAATGAGAAGAGTTGTGACAGACGAGGATTGTAGGATCCTCCAAGAGGACTTAAACAGGCTGCAGAGATGGTCAGGGAAATGGCTACTGGAGTTTAACACCAGTAAATGTAAAGTTATGGAAATGGGATTAGGTGACAGGAGACCAAAGGGACAGTACACAATGAAGGGGAACAGCCTACCTGTAACGATTCGAGAAAGAGACCTGGGAGTGGATGTGACACCTAATCTAACTCCTGAGGCACATATAAATAGGATAACGACAGCAGCGTACTCTACACTGGCGAAAATTAGAACTTCATTCAGAAACCTAAATGAGGAAGCTTTTAGGGCACTTTACACTGCCTACGTGAGACCCGTCTTAGAGTATGCCGCGCCATCATGGAGCCCCCACCTGAAGAAACACATAAAGAAACTGGAGAAGGTTCAGAGGTTTGCGACGAGGCTTGTCCCAGAGCTACGAGGGATGGGATATGAAGAGCGGCTGAAGGAACTGAACCTTACGACACTAGAGAAAAGAAGGGAGAGAGGAGATATGATAGGGACATATAAAATACTCAGGGGAATTGACAAAGTGGAAATAGATGAAATGTTCACACGTAATAATAACAGAACGAGGGGACATGGGTGGAAACTGGAAACTCAGATGAGTCACAGAGATGTTAGGAAGTTTTCTTTTAGCGTGAGAGTAGTAGAAAAATGGAATGCACTTGGGGAACAGGTTGTGGAAGCAAGTACTATTCATACTTTTAAAACTAGGCATGATAGGGAAATGGGACAGGAGTCATTGCTGTAAACAACCGATAGCTAGAAAGGCGGAATCCAAGAGTCAATGCTCGATCCTGCAAGCACATATAGGTGAGTACATATAGGTGAGTACACACACACACACACACACACACACACACACACACACACACACACACACACACACACACACACACACACACACACACACACACACACACACAGGTTCGAAATTACAAGAGATGAGGTCAAGAAGAAGCACCTATTGGAGCTGGACGTGAGAAAAGCTGTTGGGCCGGACGGAATCTCACCATGGGTATTGAAAGAGTGTGCAGGAGCACTTTGCTTGCCACTCTCCATAGTGTATAGTAGGTCACTGGAAACGGGAGACCTACCAGAAATATGGAAGACTGCTAATGTAGTCCCAATATACAAAAAGGGTGACAGACAAGAGGCACTGAACTTCAGGTCAGTGTCCTTAACTTGTATACCATGCAAGGTGATGGAGAAGATTGTGAGAAAAAACCTAGTAACACATCTGGAGAGAAGAGACTTCGTGACAACCCATCAACATGGGTTCAGGGAGGGTAAATCTTGCCTTACAGGCTTGATAGAATTCTACGATCAGGTGACAAAGATTAAGCAAGAAAGAGAAGGATGGGCGGACTGCATTTTTTTGGACTGTCGGAAAGCCTTTGACACAGTACCCCATAAAAGGTTGATGCATAAGCTGGAGAAACAGGCAGGAGTAACTGGTAGGGCCCTCCAGTGGATAAGGGAGTACCTAAGCAATAGGAAGCAGAGAGTTACAGTGAGGGAAGAGACCTCAGAATGGCGTGAAGTCGCCAGTGGAATCCCACAGGGCTTTGTGCTTGGACCTATCCTGTTTCTGATAAACGTAAATGATCTCCCAGAGGGTATAGACTCATTCCTCTCAATGTTTGCTGACGACGCCAAATTTATGAGAAGGATTAAGACAGAGGAGGACAGCTTGAGGCTTCAAGAAGACCTGGACAAGCTGTAGGAATGGTCGAACAAATGGCTGTTAGAGTTTAACCCAAGCAAATGTAATGTAATGAAGATAGGGGTAGGAAGCAAGAGACCAGATACAAGGTATCATTTGGAAGATGAGATACTTCAAGAGTGAGAGAGAGAAAGACCTGGGGGTTGATATCACGCCAGACCTGTCCCCTGAAGATCATATCAAGAGGATAACATCAGCAGCATATGCCAGGTTGGCTAACATAAGAACGGCCTTTAGAAACTTGTGTAAGGAATCTTTCAAAACATTATATACCACATATGTCAGACCAATCCTGGAGTATGCGGCTCCAGTATGGAGTCCATATCTAGTCAAGCATAAGACTAAACTGGAAAAGGTTCAAAGGTTTGCCACCAGACTAGTACCCGAGCTGAGAGGTATGAGCTACGAGGAGAGACTACGGGAATTAAACCTCACTTCGTTGGAAGACAGAAGTGTTAGGGGGGACATGATCACCACATTCAAGATTCTCAAGGGAATCGACAGGGTTGATAAAGACAGACTATTTAACACAAGGAGCACACGCACAAGGGGACACAGGTGGAAACTGAGTGCCCAAATGAGCCACAGAGATGTTAGAAAGAACTTTTTTAGTGTCAGAGTGGTTGACAAATGGAATGCATTAGGAAGTAATGTGGTGGAGGCTGACTCCATACACAGTTTCAAGTGTATATATGATAGAGCCCAATAGGCTCAGGAACCTGTACACCTGTTGATTGACGGTTGAGAGGCGGGATCAAAGAGCCAGAGCTCAACCCCCGCAAGCCTGCAAGCACAACTAGGTGAGTACACACACACACACACACACACACACACACACACACACACACACACACACACACACACACACACACACACACACACACACACACACACACACACACACACACACACACTTGAAAGTTTCAATAGCAAGGTATATATGTACGTGGTAAATATGTACACCTGCCCCTACAAAGAATGTAACCTGCAATCTAAATACATAGGTATGCAACCCGTTCTCGCAAATTCGTAAAGTCAATATTGACTTATTAACTACGTGCATAGGTGATATACTAAACATAATAGATACCCTTAAAAAGATTCATAGAAAACACCGACCTTACCTAACCTTGTTAGTATCTTAAGATAAGCATCTTATTGCTTCGTAATTACAATTATTACTTAACCTATACCTATTATAGGTTAGGTAATAATTGTAATTACGAAGCAATAAGATGCTTATCTTAACATACTAAGTAGGTTAGGTAAGGTCAGTGTTTTCTATGAATCTTTTTAAGGGTATCTATTATGTTAAGTATGTCACCTATGCACATATTTAATAAGTCAATATTGACTAATTAAATTTGCGAGAACGGGTTGAGGTATGACGTCGACCAAGCTGACGAGGCGTTTGACCTGTCATCTTCAATCCGGTGCCCCAAAATATCACATGAGACAAGCCCATGACATCACCCTAACAAGAGAAATGTTGAATGAAAACACTTGTATAATAGACAAAACCCAAGATGTAAGATTACAAATTCTTGAAGCAATCCATATAAAAGTTGAACAACCCACCATAAATACTCAAACAACGGAACTATTCACTCTACCCACCATGAGAGTGAGAACACTCTACCCACCATGAGAGGGAGAACACTCTACCCACCATGAGAGGGAGAACACTCTACCCACCATGAGAGGGAGAACACTACCCACCATGAGAGTGAGAACACTCTACCCACCATGAGAGTGAGAACACTCTACCCACCATGAGAGTGAGAACACTCTACCCACCATGAGAGGGAGAACACTCTACCCACCATGAGAGGGAGAACACTCTACCCACCATGAGAGGGAGAACACTCTACCCACCATGAGAGGGAGAACACTCTACCCACCATGAGAGTGGGAAAACTCTACCCACCATGAGAGGGAGAACACTGTACCCACCATGAGAGTGAGAACACTCTACCCACCATGAGAGTGAGAACACTCTACCCACCATGAGAGTGAGAACACTCTACCCACCATGAGAGTGAGAACACTCTACCCACCATGAGAGGGAGAACACTCTACCCACCATGAGAGTGAGAACACTCTACCCACCATGAGAGTGAGAACACTCTACCCACCATGAGAGTGAGAACACTCTACCCACCATGAGAGGGAGAACACTCTACCCACCATGAGAGGGAGAACACACTACCCACCATGAGAGTGAGAACACTCTACCCACCATGAGAGTGAGAACACTCTACCCACCATGAGAGTGAGAACACTCTACTCACCATGAGAGGGAGAACACTCTACCCACCATGAGAGGGAGAACACTCTACCCACCATGAGAGTGAGAACACTCTACCCACCATGAGAGTGAGAACACTCTACCCACCATGAGAGTGAGAACACTCTACCCACCATGAGAGTGAGAACACACTACCCACCATGAGAGTGAGAACACTCTACCCACCATGAGAGTGAGAACAAGACAAACGCGAAGTTGACAACACTGACGTCACTTCTCAAACATCACGTCCACTACACCGAACTGATCTTTGGACGTATTGGCCCATGTCTCTTACCTTAACTCATTACTCGTCACCTAATTGTATGTACCTGACCTCCCAGCGATATAAATTGGATGTTACCTCCTGGCTCCTAGAGCCAAGCCCGACATTAGAGGCAGATATAACATAACCACAGCTAATCCGGATATAATCACAAACCTCAGGAACACAGAACACCTAGTGGAACTGAAACCAGAAGAAAAAATCACCAAAATGATAGTTCAAAATTTCCCGGTCGAAAGTCATGCAAACAGACTCCTAGACTGCCCAAATGTCACAACGGCGGAAAGATGCAAGCACAACAATATCGAAACAAGACAGGTTCTTGTAACAATAAAAGGACCTCGCCTGAACACTCTGAGTGTTGGGTTCTATGGTCAATTCAGGCCGAGACTGTACAACCCAGAACCCATGCGCTGTTACAGATGTCAGCGCTTCGGCCACCACAAAGATGGCTGCAGAGGCCCGGAACGATGTGGTGTATGTAGCGAGCTCCACAATACAGACATATGCAAGAATCTGCACAAAGAAGGCAAACAAACGAAAGCAAAATGCCCAAACTGCGGGGATACACATCACGCCTGGAACAAACGATGTCCAGAAAGGGTAAAAAGAATACTAGCTTTCGGATCAACCCAGCAACCCAAAGTCACAACTTCTAGACCACAATCGACCAGACCCTCGGTAAAAAGCCAGTGGTACACTCCTCGGCAAGTCCGAATACATAAAGATCAGCAACAGTCTGACGCACCAAATCCTTCTAGTCTGAGCAAGGACAGGACCTCCAATAACTAAAGAAAACAAAATATTACTCCACAAGGCAACAGCAACAGAATAGATCAGGGCAGCAATAGATCAGGGCAGCAATAGATCAGGGCAGCAATAGATCAGGGCAGCAATAGATCAGGGCAGCAATAGATCAGGGCAGCAATAGATCAGGGCAGCAATAGATCAGGGCAGCAAAACGAATATACCTGCTATTGCCTCCAAGACCTCCCAAGCAGAAATGATGATCACTACATCATCAAATGCCACAGTAGCTGGATGTAGCAAAGACGCCACGACCCAACCAAGAGTTTCCTCACCCACCAAGAAAAAAGTCTCCACTCCAGCCAAGAAGACACAAGCCGTCGGGAAAATCAGCACTTTAAAAACTACCATGAACTCAATGACTCCACTATAACGGAATAATGGACAATCTCAAGATTATACAATGGAATATTCAAGGATTCAAAAACAAAGCACAAACACTCAGAGCAGTGCTTCTCAAGAACAACATTGATATTGTTCTACTTCAAGAAACACTCACCAGGACTAAAAGAAATATCAATGTACAGGATATCAAGGTTTCCACTGCCCTATGGCACAAGGTGGCACCAGAGGCATTTCAATTCTAGTAAGAAATCATATCAATGCCACGGCAATCACAGACCTGCCCAACTTTGGCGAGAACGTCGAAATTATGGGAGTTAATCTCACTATGAGGAACTCAACGCTGTCCATCTTCAATGTATACAAGAGCCAGAGAGAACACGACATGGATCTCTCTGCAATCTTTGAAATAGCAGTCACTACACCTACTATCATCTCTGGCGACTTCAACACTCATAGTGAATTACTTCTTGATTCACCAAGAACCGACGCCAACGGAAGACATATTGAACACCTTTTGGATGAAGTGCCAAAAATCAGTCTGCTTAATTCGACGGAACCAACCCACACTGGTGGGGGAAAGTTGGATCTCACGTTTGTTTCCACCAGTATTTATGAGTTGTGTCATTGGTCAGTGGATCACGGTCTGACTAGTGACCACTTTGCTACAAAAACAGTTATTAATATAGCACTACCTCCCAGACCTCCAGCTCCCGAGCCCGGATGGGACTTTATCAAAGCAGACTGGACGAAGTTTCAGGAAGCTCTCGAAACTTGGCACCAAAACTACACTCCTCCTGACAACACCGAAGAAATGGAAAAAGATTTAGTAAATGCAATACATAGAGCAGCAAATCACGCCATCCCCAAGAGGAAAACAATTACCCAACAACACAAGGGGCCTCGTAGCCTGGTGGATAGCGCGCAGGACTCGTATTTCTGTGGCGCGGGTTCGATTCCCGCACGAGGCAGAAACAAATGGGCAAAGTTTCTTTCACCCTAAGTGCCCCTGTTACCTAGCAGTAAATAGGTACCTGGGAGTTAGTCAGCTGTCACGGGTTGCTTCCTGGGGTGTGTGTGTGTGTGTGTGTGTGTGTGTGGTGTGAAAAAAAAAAAAAAAAGTAGTTAGTAAACAGTTGATTGACAGTTGAGAGGCGGGCCGAAAGAGCAAAGCTCAACCCCCGCAAAAACACAACTAGTAAACACAACTAGTAAACACAAGGACCATTGGTATTACTGTGATAGGATCAAAGAGCTACATAATAGACTAAATTGTGCACGAAAGCATTTCAGAAGAGATAGAACCAAAGCTAATCTAGGACTTCTTAGAGCTGTCCGAGATCATGTGCACGAAGAAACAGCAAAAATCAGAGAAGGAAAATGGCTCGAGTGGTGTGCCAAGCTAAATCAGCATACGTCCTTGGGCGACATCTGGAGGCAGATCAACAAAGCCAAAGGAAAATCGCCATCTGCTCTGCCGCATCATGTTCATCCAGAGCAAGAAGCAGAAAGGTTAGCAAATCTATTTGCTTCAAGAGCCAATTCCACTCAACTTCTTCAAGAAACTCTGACTCACCGACAAAGACTTCAAGCAGCAAGATGTAAAAAAAAATAGATGATGCTTTAGCTTTACCTGACGAACTAGACCAACCTTTCAATCTGAAAGAACTCAGAAGTGCTACAAAGAAAACTAAAAATACAGCTCCAGGTGAGGACAAAATCACTTACAACATGCTGGCCAAGCTAGGAGAAAAGGGTGAAGAAGCCTTCTTGAATCTCATCAACAGAGTATGGGCGACAAGAACTCGACCACTCTCTTGGAACAGTGCAATTATAGTTCCCATTCCAAAACCTAAAGACCCAGGAAATCCAAGACCCATCTCATTAACAAGCTGTCTGGCCAAAACTGCATAAAGAATGGCCCTTAATCGAATTAAGTGGAAGCCAATCCACCGCACCAAAATATGTTTGCTTACAGAAAAGATGTTGGAACCACAGAATGTCTTTCCTCTCTCCTGGATAAAATCAATGACAAACCTGGAATCCTAATTTTTCTAGACCTTGAAAAAGCCTTCGAGTTAGCCAGTGCTCCAGCTACACTGTGCTGCCTGGTGGATAAGGAAATCAAAGAACACGCTCTTGCTTTTGCGAAAGGAAGCCTGCTTAACCGAGAAGCTACAGTCAAATTCCAAGGAAAAACGTCGTCCTCATAGAGGCTGGAAAATGGAACTCCGCAGGGAGGAATACTCCTCCCTCCTCCCCTTTCTCTTCGACTGTCTCATGGAACACTTCATGAAGCTCAAGTTACCAAAGGCCAAACTACTTAACTATGCAGACGACTTTGTGGTCATCATCAATGGCAAAGTCGCCAGGAACCATGCACAAAATGCCTAGATATTATCATCGAGGAAGCGGAACGCATAGCAGTGAAAATAAACAGCAATAAAACCAAAGCAATGGCCGTTAAAATGAGAACTCAAGACATCAGACTCGCAATACAAGGACATGAAATTGAGTGGGTTACCTCTTTTCAATATCTTTGAGTCATAATAGACAGCCAGTTAAAATTCACTCAAGAAATTGAATATCTTCGGCAACGCTGTAAAGCCAGAAACTCAGCTTTGCGCTCCCTGACAAGTCTTAGAGATGGTGCATCTCTACCAGTACTCAAAATATACTACGTTCAAGCAGTTAGGTCACTTATTGACTATGCTGCAAGGGAGGGAATCATTCGCCATCTCACAGTGAACGATCTTGTAAAATCAACGCAACACAGGTTTGTTAAAAATATATCCTATCGTACAAACCTGCTCACATTTTTGGAAACGGTAAACATATGTTCATACAAGGGACTTAGATGTTGTATACATGGACTTTGCTACAGCTTTTGATAAGGTACCACATGAAAGATACCAAGGAAATTACAGGCACATGGAATAAATGGAAGAATACTAGAATGGCTAAAACAAAAGGTCGTGCTAAAGGAAATTAATCTGATTGAGGAAATATGGTGAGCGGGGTACCACCGAGGTCCGTTTTGGGGCCTACCCTTTTTGTCAATGACTTAGACGAAAATTTTACAAATGTCAAATTTGCAGATGACGGTAAAGATGATGCAGATGACTTATGGTAAATTGGGAAGTGAAAATTATATTGAATCCTTACAAAGAGATCTACATGAGATCCACAAATGGTCAGATTAAGACTGGCAAATATATATTAATATCGAAAAGTGCTGGACCTTGCATGTGGGCCGTAACAATCCACGTTACAACTACCAAATTAATAATAATAATAATTATATAATAATAATAATTTTTATTTAGGTAAAGGAACATACATAAAGAGATTTTACAAAGTTTGTTGGCTTTATAGATAGAGCTAGTACATACAATGCCTAAAGCCACTATTACGCAAAGCGTTTCGGGCATTAACATTACCTTGCAGATTGCTGAAGAGAAGGACCTTGAGTCAGAATCTACCATTCACTGAAAGTTGCACAAGTGGGAACAGTAATAAAGAAAACTACCCAAACACTAGAAAGAGTCTAGCGAACCTTTGATTTTAAGGAAAAGAAGATAGTTATTCAGTTGTATAAATCTCTGGTGCCCGGTGCGCCTCCATTTGGCTTATTGTATCCAAGAATGGAGACCTCAACTTCAGGCAGACATAGCTGCCTTGGAGAACGTTTATCACCGGGTAACAAAAATAATTCCAGAACTAAATCGACTCTCATACCAAAGTTGAGCGCTATGGGCTAATATCGAAATTTTGAAAATATTGAACAATTTGGAGGATATTGATCCATACAACTTCTTCAAAAGGTCAGATATAACACTAACAAGGAACAACGGTTTCAAGCTCAACAAGCCACAATATAGGTAAGAAAATATATGCTTTTTCAGCCACAGGGTTATAAACCCATGGAACCGCCTACCTGTCGAAGCCGTAAATGCCAAAACACTATTGAATTTCAGGAATATCTGCGATATAGACGCCTCTAAATTCTTAGATTTGTTTTTAAATTATAATTTAAGATCTCACTAATATATGACGTTAGTGTGGTTTCCTTATGTAACAGACTTAATGCTCCCGCTAAATTCTAGTAAAAAGATGTTGTACCTATTTCAGCGTTGCTTCTTGAGACTTGTCTTGTTTTCTTAAAGTGATCCAAAATTTGAATATATTGTTTAATTAAACAACTTACAAGATATTTGACATAATTTATCTTTCATAAAACAGAAAATTAGGGTTATATTCAATAATATTATCAAATTTAATTTTTTTCTAATTATATTTTGTATTTTACATGAGCTAAGATGCTTGGTTAACATTTTATTAACTATATTAATAGCTATTATATATAACATATGTATAAATGTTATGGAAAAATGATATTTTAGTAATGTAGCGGTTTGAAAAGATGCTCTGCTCCATCCCGTCATTTCCCTTGGAGTGGTGGAGGTAGCGGTGGACCGCGCGGCCTTTTTCCCACAGGCCACTTGTCGTATTTTACACACTTTCTGTCTACTGTACCTGTGTGCGTTCCATGCAATAGATCCTTCAAGATGTCGAGATCATATCAGAGGCCGGAGAATGCCCTCAAACGGGCCAGCGGTAAGTAATGCGATGTAATATGGTGGTGTGTAGGGGCCATGTTTATATTCCGTCCAGCTGGGGGAGGGAGGAAAATGTGCTCGCTGATGGCAGTGACTGGAGCTGTGATGGGCGGCGCTGGGCTCGCTGCTGAGCCTAGGAGGGTGTGGGTGATGTGGGTGTGGTGTGGGTGGCCAGTGAGGTCTTAACACAGTAAAGGGCTTCGTCACGCCTGCCGGGGTCACGAGCAACACACACATGGACGTTTCGTACAAGGCTTGTGTCCTATTTTGTGTATCTGTATGTTGGGGTTACGTCAGGTTGGGCTGGGCAGGAAAGATGTAGCTTTATCAAATATGTCTTATATTACACTATTAACCTTTCATTACACAGTGGTGTCCAGTAATGCCATTACCCCCCCCCCCCCCCCAGTCATAGCTAGTATAGGTACTGTCAGAGGAACGTACTTTGGCTTACCATTACATAGCCTTTCTGGCTTGGTGCCTTCTTTTGATAATTGCTTACCATTGATATGCCCCTACACAGTTTTACTATAGACCATTGGGCACCTGTGGTAGGACATCCACGCACACTACCCATTCTCAAGTTCATCGACTTGAGAATGGCCCAGGACGGACCGAAACGTCGTCGTCCCTTCACTTTGTAGTGTGTGGTGTGGTGAGCAGTACCTTGACAGTACAGTGTTACAAGTAGTACTGTCTGACCTGGCGGCTCTCACAACACTGCCTAAATATAACAGTTAAAGTGGTGAGGAACTAAGAGGGAGAGAATCTTAAAAATATGGAAAAAGTATATATTTTTATATGTATTTAAGGAAATTTAAATATATCATAGCATTGAGATTATTTGTGCTAGGTGAAGCTTTAGGTAAAATGAAAAATGTTACCTGCAAGAGTGATGAACACTAGCAATAACTGATTACCCACAAAATGATTCATGAATGCAAGTAACAACACAACAGTAATTAACAAATGGAATGCATTAAAGTAGTGTTGTGGTGGAGGCAGGCTCCATACACAGTTTAAAATATAGATATGATAGAGCCCAGTAGGCTCAGGAATCTGTATGATAGTTGATTGACAGTTGAGAGGTGGAACCAAAGAGCCAGAGCTCAACCCCCTCAAACACAACTTGGTGAGTACATTCAACAATATTCAGAGTAACGTACTTACAGGTACCACCACCTTCCTAGGAAATAAAGCAAGACATTATTGTCTGATGTTTTGTCTAAATATGTAAAATGGAAAATAGCCAAAGTCTAAGATGTGAGAACTATTCAGAGTTTAAAGTAGTAAGCTTAGCCGAGTGTCTCGGACTAGTTCCTACCTTGTACTCACCCACCTAATTGGGTGGGTGAACCCTGTTCATATCTTATAATGTTGTTCTGGCCATGTTATCCTGGAGCTGCCATAAGCTTTGAACATAACGAGTGAACTCCCTAGTGCCACAGCACACACTGGTGTAAACACATGATCAACTTCGATGAGATAGTTAGCATTGTTGTAGGCAAGTAAATACAATACATTATTATACAGTGGTACCTCGGAATGCGATTGTCCCTGTATGCGAGGTTTTCGGAAGGCGAGGTGTATTTACTCCAAAAATTTGTCTCGGAAGGCGATGGTTACTTCGGGAGGCGAGTTTGGACGCGAGTTTGTTGATACGCGTACAGCCGACCTAGCGCGTTCGTCGCCCCTCCGCCCCTCAGTTTATTATTGTCTCGCGCTCAGTGACTACTCCCACATCAATTCTTCTCGCGGATTTTCAGTGTTTTGTTGGATTTTTGGTGATTTGTCTATACAATTTGTTATTATATATCTCACCATGGGTCCCAAGAAAGTCAGTGGTAAGGATAAAGGCCAGAAAGCTCATGTGAGGATGACAATAGAGGAGAAACAAGAGATCATTCGGAAGCATGAGAACGGTACACGTGTTGTTGAACTTTGTAGGCAGTACAACAAAGCCACATCAACAATATGCACTATACTTAAGAAGAAAAATAAGATTATGGGTGCTAAAGTGGCAAAAGGAGTAAGAACATTAACGGCACAAAGACCACAAATACTTGAAGAAGTGGAAAAGTTATTAATTTGGATACACGACAAGGAGTTGAGGGGTGATAGTGTTTCGGAGGCCATTATTTGTGAGAAAGCCAGGGTGTTGCACGAAGACCTTCTAAAGAATACCCCTGCAACGAGTGATGCAGATAAGAAAGAGTTTAAGGCAAGCAGGGGCTGGTTTGAAAAATTTAGAAAGAGAAGTGGTATCCATAGTGTTACAAGGCATGGGGTTATGTGATGTGATTATGGAAGGGGACTCCCCTTCCAAACAGTAACTCCTCTCCTCCTCCCCCCTCCTCACCATCTTCCATACGCCTACAGCACTCGACAGCAAGGTAAGTAATAACTGGAACACAGTTTTGTAGGTTTATTTAGATGAATTAGGTATAAAAATTTAGTTTGATGTGGGGTTTTTGGGGTATTCAGGAACGGATTAATTCATTTCCCTTTATTTCTTATGGGGAAATTAACTTCGGAATGCGAGTTTTCGGAAGGCGAGGCGTCTCCAGGAACGGATTAAACTCTTATTCTGAGGTATGCCTGTACATTCTATACTTTTACGTAACACTAAACATGTAGTTATAATTATTAATATTATGTTGGGTAGATATAACAGTAACTAAAGAACATTATACTGGACTTTTAAGTAATATTTATACAATTAAATACTGTATTGTATAAATATTCACCCTACCACACCTTGTTTACCCCCCCCCCCACACCTTTCGCAGCCGGCAATGCCACTTGGTAAGGCACAGAAGAGAGGGGAGAGCCGATACCCAAAGTAGTTGGTCATAGCATTATCTCTCAACACCATCTCATAGGATAATGGAATGTAGCGACTTGTCTGCACAATTCATGTCAGTCTCATTGGTTCAAATTTCGGCTTTCAAATGGGGAATGTTCTAATGTTATTCACGTCACATCGTCCATTGGCCTCCTGTACCCTAGTTGCCTCACTGGTGTGTAAAGACAGGTCAGTTGACATTTATTAGCACCTAGTTACATCACTTAAAGCTGGTTATGTAACACTTAAAAAAAAAATGGGCACTAAAAGATTTCATAGATAATCATGTACAAAATCCAATTTTATTATGGTGTGTCTTGAAACTAATGTTACTTCAGTTTACTAAATACTTGACTCCATGTAAATAATAGCTTATTCTATATTTTTGAGAGATGGACAAACTTAGGTAAACCATATTGTGACCTGCTGGCGTGTTGCAAATATCCTACAATTGTTCACTTATAGTTCCTTGTCTACATTGTACCATCCAAGTGTTATAACTTCTCCAGCTTTGTGCTATATCATGATAATTAAATTAAATTTAATGTTCAAGTAAATAGCATAGTTGTCATTTATGTACAATATCCGATAAACAAGCAGAGGGAACCCAGAGGGTTTACACCCAGACAACCCTGGGTGTAAACTATAGTATAGCAGCAATAAAGGGTTACATCTGATGGAGCAGCACAATGAAGGATGACATTGTTGCATGCAACTATAATTGCATAGACTAATTACCTTAATTTTTTTCAGAATTCATTGATGTTGGGAAGCCTAACAGGGCCTTGGAGGTCCTCTATGAGGTCATCAAGAGAGGCAAGATGCGTAACACATTCTCCGAAAAACTCCTTGAGCCAATCATGTTCAAGTACCTGGAGTTGTGTGTTGACCTCAAGAAGTCTCATCTGGCCAAAGAAGGCCTTTACCAGTATCGAAATATTTTTCAAAGCGTGAGTATTTAATATTTAACTTGAATTACATGTTAAAGAAAGGGTTGCCGTGACTTTTACCCATTGTTAGTTATACTTTTTCTTATCAAGTTTCCATCCATTGTCTGGAATACCTCATGTTGATTGGGAATTTAAAACTCATTAGTACAGTATGAACAAAAATGTATAGGTGCTAACAAAACTGAGGAATGTACCAATATTGGGAATGCTTATCTTGAGGTTATCTTGAGATGATTTCGGGGCTTTAGTGTCCCCGCGGCCCGGTCCTCGACCAGGCCTCCACCCCCAGGAAGCAGCCCGTGACAGCTGACTAACACCCAGGTACCTATTTTACTGCTCGGTAACAGGGGCATAGGGTGAAAGAAACTCTGCCCATTGTTTCTTGCCGGCACCTGGGATCGAACCCAGGACCACTGTAACGGGGGGTGGGGGAAATAGCTCTATCTTGTCCATTATTCCACCCCCCAGTTAACTAACGAAGCCGGGGGAAACAGCTCTCTCTAGTCCGTTATCCCGTCCCCAGTTAGCTAACTATTCTAGAGCACTCCCAGAGTTCCTACGGCAGCCTCTCATGTTCAACACCTTGTAACCTAGGTATTTGACTACCTAGGTGCTAAGACTACAAGGCGCCGTAACTTGATCAGTTACCCGAAACTCTAGAGAGAACTCTAGAATACATTTCACTGCCACAAATGTATAAGAGAAAACGAAAGGAAAGAAACGAAAGAAATGAATAGTGAAGTAATTAGTGAGGGTTTGGGGTGAGAGGTAGAGAGATGGGAGGAGCGAGGAGGGTCATTAGTTGAAAGTGAGAGTTTAGAGAGGGGTGGAGGGAGAGTTGTAGATAGGTAGAAGTAGAAGAGTAGATAGTGGAAGTAGAAGAGTAGATAGTGGAAGTAGAAATAGGAAATGCTGCCACCATCCATTCTAGACCATTACATACAAGACAAGGAATGGAACTTGTCTGTATCAAAATATTCTCAAAAGATGTTATTACCATGTATCAACTCCAAACATGTACTCATTAATATCATGAACCAGTAACCACAGAGGCTTTCTCACCTCAACTCACAAACTCTAGGGAACAAAGTTAAACCCAATTTAAATAATAAATTCATAATTATATTTCACATGAAGTATCATAATTTAGCAATTCAATTAAAATGTTCCAGTTTAATATGCAAAGTGAGTCATCGCCCAAGAATTTGAGAACCCTACAACTTGATTGCCCCTGATCATCACACAACATATGTAAACACGACCAAGTCACCTTAATGTTCAACTTACCAAGTGTCTGCCTATAGCTGGATTGAGAGGAGGGGGAGGTCTGTAGTTGATAGAGACTGTCCCGCCCTGCCGGCCGACAGCCTCCCTGCTAGGCCATCTTCTCTCCTCTGCTGGCTGCTGTTCTTCTCTGTCTCGTTAATGCTCTCGAATCGATCGCTCTCCGAGTATATATTGGGGAACCTAGTAACTAACTCTGCCCACAAGTAGATAGCCTCCGGCTCTCTACCAAGCCACTCCTTAAACGTCGGCATGTTTGAAGGCTACCAGGCTCCAATTATAAGATTAGCAGAAGCAAGGTGAAATTCGCATGATCTGACCTCAGGTCACTTGGGGTCATTAACGCTTAGAGGTGTGAGTTTCCGGTTGACAAACTGGCGCCTTCTCAAATCCCTGTCTGTGACTCCTGAATCTCTATGTATTTTAAATACAACTAAACCAAACACCTTTTACAGTGTTACACCACAAGTCTCGCGTGTGTATCATATTGTCCCGCTTATGTGTATCATATTGAAATATCTAGATTTGTTTCATAGGAATACAGTAGTAGTTAGGTCTTGTAGCAGATTTTAAAAGTGCAATAACTTGCCTGTGTCCGGTAATGGCAACTGTATCCTCCTCAATCAGTTTACAATGTATTTTACATTTAGAATTTACTATACAGTACATTACTGTACCATTATTAACAGTATTTGTATTGAGATTTGCCTAGGATGGGAACTGGGAATTTCTTATGATCAGCTGTGATTAAAACATGTTTACAGCAGTTTGGAGTTTTTCTGTTGAAAGTAATTGATGGGATACACAGTTGTAAACTAATTTTCTTTTAGGTAAATGTGTCTTCCTTGGAGACTGTAGTCCGTCACTACTTAACACTGGCTGATGAGCGAACAGAAGCAGCTCGTAAGGAGAGTCACCAAGCTGTTGTAGATGTTGATGATTTGGACAACCTGGCAACACCAGAAGAAATTTTGTTGTCTGCTGTATCAGGAGAGGATGCTCAGGTTTGTTTTGAAGGCATCATCCTCTTTTGTTTTCTTTCTCCTCCCTCAAGCCTTGCAGTTTGGATTGCATCATCTCACAAGTTACATTGCTTGTAGTTTAATACATGTATGTGTCCTTTCCCACTTGTTATCTATGCATGTGCACATTCACATAGGACAAGTTTTGTTTACAATTTGTATATGTGGACAAAGTATGAAGCGATACAAGCGTGCATGTGTTTTCCGTGGACTTGTTTGATGAAAATATAAAATGTACTTTGATATTCAAAAACAAATATTTGATAAAATTTAAGATTTTCTCCTTGCCCCGTTACAGGACCGTAGTGATAGGACAATCTTAACACCATGGGTCAAGTTTCTTTGGGAGAGCTACCGGCAGTGTTTGGAGCTGCTCCGTACAAATTCCCGGGTCGAGCGACTTTACCATGACATTGCTAAGCAGGTAGAGGAATTGAGACTTGTGTAAAGTTTATTACAAATGTATTAGTATGTTAATATGAAATAGGGATTTAATTTTTTGGCAGAATCGGGCCAGTCAACAAATACAGCTTGGTGGAACAGACATGATATTCCATTTCACTAAGTGGGTCAGTTGGCCAATTCTTTCCAGAATCACTGTCATCCATTTGAGCAAAGTCCCAGTGTAGATAGAATACTCTTTTTTTCAGTTAACACAGGAATTGGGATAAATCCATTTCAGCTGTTAAAGAATACTGTACAGGTAAGTTGCCTAGAATCATTGTTGTACTGTAATTATTTACAACTGTCATCTGAGGATAATGTAGTTTCTTATTATTTTTGTTTTCTTAACAGGCCTTCAAATTCTGTGAGAAGTACAGTCGTAAAACAGAGTTCCGCAAGCTTTGTGATAATTTGCGTACACACTTGTCCCACATCCAGAAGCAGCAGGGGTCAGCAACTGCAGTCAACCTTAATAATCCAGAAACCCAGCAGGTAATGATTTTATAGGTATTTATGTTAAATATTGAACATAAGTTTGGTGCACTGTCATGGTATGAAAATTCATAGTGTATAAGATAAGGCAACATTTAGATATGATTTCTTGTTAATATTTGTTGGCAGTTAATTTTCATCTTCATAATTGGAGCACAAGGGTTATAGTGGTCACTGAATAAAGAAAAAATGGAAGAATTACTGTACAGGAATGAAAATCACTCACATACATTGTCATTCCCTCATTTTCCAGGTTTTGGGGGTAGAAAGGCATTATCGTAGAGAATAATGCTGACAAGCGTAGGATTCTGAGCCCAGATACCAAATATCAGTTGGACAATGTTGAAATTTCCAAATTGGAATGTAGAAAAGATCTAGAAGTAATGACTAATAGGGATCTTAAGTTAAAACATCAATGTATAGAATACAGTAGTGTAAATATAATACAGGGATTCATATCTAAAAGCATTAACAATCAGACATCAAATGTTATTCATGAGCTTAATCTTGGCCTTGTTATTGCCTCTTAGATTATGCAGTTCAGCCATTAGGGGACACAAGGGGCTTTAACTGTATTTTAACTATTGGTTGCAAGTTGTTAATGCAGTTTTATTCTACAGACGCTATCTGAAATTACTTTTTTTGTGAACCACCTCTGCTTGCAATGTCAGCAGTTGCAATATGGCCAACAGCTCAGAGGTTATGCTAGGGGTAAAGCATGTCACCCCATTGCGAGGTGTTGTTTTCTTGGAAGGTAAACCACTCAACAGAGGTGTCCAAGTGAACTCTGCTGGAGTGTTGGTTGTCTACTCGACCTGTATTTAGGCAGAGAGCTAGAGGCTGGGTTTACATGGTTTTCTTTTTGGTGTATTGCTAGCATAAACAAGGTTCCCAGATGGGGACGACAGTTAAGGGGGGGGGAAGGTTCACCGATATGACTATGTGTAAATTTACTATTTATTACTGCTTAATCCTACACACATGGTTTGGTGATTTCTCTTTACTTTATGAAGTATCGTGCACAAAACTAAACGGTGATATGTATCTCGCCCGGCAAAAGATACTCGACCCACATGAGGGATCCTACCTTAATGTTTACCTAGGATGCACTTCACACTATGGTTTCCTAATTACTGCTGCAATTAAGAGGATTACAGGAGTTCCAATGGGGATACTTGAGACATGAATTTACATGCACAAACATAAAAATATCCTACACATGGTGTAGCTACATATGGTCTGATAATCTATACATCTGCTCTACTTAACTGCACTTGTGGAAGTCATCACTCAATGCAGGGCACATAAGGCTTTAAAATGGAATATCTCCAGTTGCTCAGATTCCACCACCACCTATTTCAGGTGTGTGTGTGTGTATAGGTGAATCAAACTGAGCTATCCCATGGGTTGTCATGAATGCAAGACAATTTACACTCAAATAGTTTTTACTTAAATCAGGTCACACCAAGTGCTCGCAATACTTCATTCACATAATCCTCGTTGTGACTGCAGATGGCTTAAATAAATAGATAATTGTATCTCATCTGCCTGCAGTATCCATACCACAAACTGAAGGAAATTACTGAAAATAATGTTGCTGCACTTTCCATAGATGTGCACAGTCAGGTGTTTTCATTTTACAATTGGGTCACATGTCTGGGATAGACTGGCTACCCTTGGCTACAAATTGCTTATCTTAACCCACAAACGATTCTGGGTTTGTGGCAATACCGTAGTAATAAATTGGAGCTACCTTAACTTGATGCGGTCAGCACTGCACAACTATAGGGTTTCTGTTTTGGCCAAAATTGGAAAAACACATTTGTGTGTCAATGGCGGCCCTGAGAATGAATTTTGTTGCTCATGGCCCAAGTGGATGCTTGCTGGTTTCACCAAGCTTCTGTATGAATCCACCAATCAAAAAGTAACTTCTACATTGGCTTCCTATCTGATTGGCTCTTCCCAGAGATAACATGACATCACTGGGTGTCGAGTCGATGTTCTCTTTGCCCTAGTACCTTCTGCTGCTGATCATTTGAGTTTGTGCCACTTCCTTCTACCTAGAAATGGCAGCTCCAACTGTTATACATATACAAGTACAGTAAGGTTTCCCTTGATCTTGTAGCATAACCTGACATTGTATGTTGGCCATCATACTGTATCTAGATAACAAATGAAAACAGCTATCCAGGGATACCCCCCCACACAATGTAATTCAACCAGAAATAATGCTATTCATAATTCCATGCACTGTAGTGAACAATCACTCATCTTGGGTGTGCACGTTTGGCTGAGAAAAATCCATCTTCTCATAATCACACTAGATAATTGAACCTTGACTTCCCAGGAGGATAACCCAGTTAGTACCAAGCTTAAATTTTAAATATAAGTGCATGTACAGCACCAGTATACAGTTTGTAATGTGGGTTAAGTGAATTGGATCTGTGATATGAGTTGATTCTTTTCATGCCCATGACCCACTATTCATCCCTGGCTGACTTTGTTTGCATGTAAATGGCTAAAATTGTTGTCATTTAAACTACTTGTTTGAATATGCTGTATTAAACTATACTCTGTTGCTTTAAAGATGAATCTTGAGACACGCTTGGAGCAGCTGACTTACGCCATCAAAATGGAATTGTGGCAGGAAGCCTACAAAGCTATTGAGGATATTTCTGACCTTATGAACAAATCAAAGAAGATGCCCAAACCACATGTGATGGCTTCTTATTACCAAAAGCTGTCCCTTGTATTTTGGAAAGCTGGTAACATGCTCTTCCATGCTGCTGCCCTCTTCAAGCTTTTCCAGCTCTTGAGGGACCAAAAAAAGAATATCACAGGTGAGAGCAAATGAGGAAGTTAGAAGAAGAAATTGAATGATAAGTGTTTATAAGCTCAGTATTTTCAAGCTATTAAGTGAACTGTCCAGTATTTTGTTAAGTGCAGCAGGTATAGATGTGATATGATTGCCATTTGCCTTTTATCTCTTCTGAGGGGCCCCAGGATATTTTGCTAGATATATTTTTTTTTAGTTCATAGTTGGGTAAATTGTTAACACTTTGATGCTTTGGGTGCACATGCACCACACTACTACGGGTGGGTTTGGGTATTCTGCGGGAGCGCACGGTAATTCTGAAAAGTGTGTAATCTTTTCAACTTTGTTACCTCAATTCTCGTCGTAGGTTTTTCAATTTGGTATCATTGTGTTTGCAATAGAATTCTCTACAGGACTAAAGTCGTATTAAGTCCAAATGCCCAGTGTATCGTCCACAACAAACAGAGAGTGAGAGCGTGTTACCCGGGAGAGGGCAAGACCGATAAAATGTGTACACTCCTTTCACTTTGGTCACCTCAATTCTCGTCCTAGGTCTTTCATTTTGGCATCAATATGTTCGCAATAGAATTCCCAACAGGAGTATATGCATATAATGTAAAAAACAGTGGTGCGCTCCACCTGCCGACAAGATGAAAGTTACCAGAAAGAGAGCGCTGCACCACACCAAGCGCCTCTCATTACAATAGAGAGCACGGTCATACCGAAATGTGTATACTCTTCAACTTTGTCATCTCAATTCTTGTCCTAGGTTTTTCAATTTGGTATCAATGTGTTCGCAATAGAATTCTCTACAGGACTAAATGCATATAAAGCCCAAAAGCCAGGCGAGAAAGTGAGAGCGTGTTACCCGGGAACGCTCAAGAGCAATAAAATGTGTCCACACTTCACTTTGGACATCTCAATTCTCATCCTAGATCTTTCATTTCTTTGTCATTGTGTTCGCAATGAAATTCCCTACAGGAGTATATGCAACTATACAATCCAAAAGCCCGGCGTCCCACCCACAGCAAACAGAGAACGTGACGATGCATTACTGCAGTGAGCGCTAATAAAGAGCAATAAAATGGGTATATTCTTTTCAACTTTGTTACCTCAATTCTGGTCCTAGGTCTTTCATTTTGGTGTCAATGTACAGTATTCACAATGAAATTACCTACAGGTGTTTATGCATATAATGTCCAAAACCGTGGCACACCCCTTCCGAAGCCGCCACCCATTTGCCGCCGGAAACGAGGCAATGCTGCGTCGTTACCGAGCCGTAGTGTTAAGTAACTCGTTACACTTCAAACTTACTGGAACACAACTCTTTGGAGTTGAATACTTTACAAAAATAAATCTTTTGATCCAATTCAAAAACCAACTGAAGCTGGTAACTTTGATACCTCTTGCTTAAAACTCCTAAAGTCAGAAGGATCGATAGGCATTGCTTTAGCAATCTGTGTTTGTGTTGAAAATAAGGATCAAGCCAGCATTTGCTGTTGATTTCAGGCAGTAGGCAGTCACCCTACTAACAATACTTCACAGGCCTTGTACCTCAATTACTGTCTATAAAACACACAAATTTAAACTTTAAAAAGAACTCACTCAGTTGTTTTATTTTACCAATGATGAGAGCTTAGAGAGAATATTGTAGAGAATGTGTGTATTTAGTGGCCATTTGTATTATGAGAGCCTGCCAGGCACTCACATACTCCTTCGTATGTTATATCTCCTCGTATTTACTCATTTATTTTTTATACAACAATTAGTATACTGTATGTTAATTGTGTATAAACAATATACATGTGATGCAATATGTACAGTTAATATATTGTTGGCAGAGAGGAAAAAGACGGCCGAGCCACTTAACATCCTTGTTTACACGTAATCTCCATGTTTAGACTCGAGTTAATGAGTATTGTACTCATTCTTGTACTTGATTTATGATGAAATACCATGGTTAATAGTGCAGATACAATAAAAAACATACAATGCTTGGAAACATAACCTTTGTGTGACGGAACATCGGCAAAATCACAGGACCTTGATTGATAAAAGTGCAAAAATGGATATTAACACGGTATAAAATATATCGACAGAAAATGGAACAAGACAGTGTATATAAATTTGAAGTCAAGATTTAAGGAAAACCAGGGTGTATACCAGTTTTGAAAAATATTGATGATTCAATTATAATTATGACATGGATATGAATGAGTTTGGGTGGATGTAAATAGGAGCTGCCTTGTATGGGCCAATTAGACTTCTTCAAATTCCTTAATATCATTGTTTTTAATGAGCCAACATTATATAATATAAAATGAATCCAAGTATTGTAATATAATACCTGGCCATATATTCAAGGAAGAAATCAACACAGCCCCCCCCCCCTTTAATGAAATTCATTCACATAAGTTATTTTTGAAGAATTTAGACTTGCATTAGGCAGGTGTTTTCTTGTACTCAATGGCTGCAACTACAGGGCCCATAGTCCTGTTTTAAAGGCAAGATTTGTGGATAAATCTTACTGGGGTGTAAAAACTGAGGTATTTACCAATTTTCTTTTTCTTCAGTAAATGCCTGTCACATCTGGCAAGTTTGCCTACCACCTCATCCAAAGGCAGATGCTTAGCCTGAAATTGTCTTGGTACAAAAATATTAGTGTTAATTCTGTTCTCAATTGATAGCATTGCATTTCACCTAACTAAACTTTATCATAGGCAGGTTATGCATGCACTCATGTTTTGACAATTAGCAAAGAATAGTTTTATCTTTTTTTATCTTTGTTTCTTTTGTCTCTATTTCAGCCGAGGAGGTAGGGAAGCGTGCATCAATAGTGCTGATCGCTACACTGGCAATACCTTTACCTTCTGCTCACCCTGAGTTTGATAGATTTATTGAGACAGAAAAATCAGCTCTGGAGAAAATTGATAAGCTGGCAACTCTTCTCTCTCTTCCTAAACCACCTACACGTGTCTCCCTTATCAGGTAAGATTATTCCGAGGATTTCTATATTAATCGTTGAATTTTGCATTTTTTTTTTTTTTTAAGTTGTCTTATTAGATTGGTCTGTATTGTGAGAAATTCTTACAATGCTTGTCCTCTTTTATGGCTTTTGCTAGGACCCATTTCTAGATTTAATTGTTAAATTTAATTGCCTTTTTCACAAAACACAGGAAAATTAAGACATTGAAAATTGATTACAGAGTTTTTGGGCTCTTATCACCACGTCTCACTAATTACCTTCACACAGATTCCACCACTATTATCCTTACTATAGAAACTTGAAGGGAAGTAGTACTTCGTTGTAGTTACAATGCGTCTTAACACTTGCGCACGCCCCAACCCACCCAAGGGTGGACCTGGTGTTTCCTTGGAGTGCGCACCCACTCTAACATAGGTACTCTTTCCAGTGTTCTGACCTCCATCTTCGAGCTACGTAGTTCATTTTGGTATCAAATTGTTCGCAATCTAAAGTTGCGCATTTTAAAACTAGTCCCATAATGAGGGGATAAGAACTATAATTTTAACAAATATTTTAAATTTTTACACAACATGCGTCACCAGCAGACATCCATCAATTTATTGACGCAGACTGCGTCGCCACGAGATGAAAGTGTTAAGAACAGAAGCAGCGGCTCTCCTCTGCTCGGGGAGCCGGTAGGCCGAGCGGACAGCACACTGGACTTATGATCCTGTGGTCCCGGGTTCGATCCTGGGCGCCGGCGAGAAACAATGGGCATAGTTTCTTTCACCCTATACCCCTGTTACCTAGCAATAAAATAGGTACCTGGGTGTTAGTCAGCTGTCACAGGCTGCTTCTTGGGGGTGGAGGCCTGGTCGAGGACCGGGCCGCGGGGACACTACAGCCCCGAAATCATCTCAAGATAACCTCAAGATATCATGAGGTCAGGACATGGCGAGGGTAACATTGGTGAACATGGGGTAGATACTTTTGTGAAACTGCGTATAATGCAAGCAATGAGGGGAAGAGGTGGATCTGGCATTATTAGACCTGGTGTTTACCCAGAGTACAGCAGTTATGAGGTGCCACTTGGTGCAAGTGACTAGTGGCACCCTCACTCCTCTCTCTCTCTCTCTCTCTCTCTCTCTCTCTCTCTCTCTCTCTCTCTCTCTCTCTCTCTCTCTCTCTCTCTCTCTCTCTCTCTCTCTCTCTCTCTCTCTCTCTCTCTCTCTCTCTCTCTCTCTCTCTCTCTCTCTCTCTCTCTCTCTCTCTCTCTCTCTCTCTCTCTCTCTCTCTCTCTCTCTCTCTCTCTCTCTCTCTCTCTCTCTCTCTCTCTCTCTCTCTCTCTCTCTCTCTCTCTCTCCTCTCTCTCTCTCTCTCTCCTCTCTCTCTCTCTCTCTCTCTCTCTCTCTCTCTCTCTCTCTCTCTCTCTCTCTCTCTCTCTCTCTCTCTCTCTCTCTCTCTCTCTCTCTCTCTCTCTCTCTCTCTCTCTCTCTCTCTCCTCTCTCTCTCTCTCTCTCTCTCTCTCTCTCTCTCTCTCTCTCTCTCTCTCTCTCTCTCTCTCTCTCTCTCTCTCTCTCTCTCTCTCTCTCTCTCTCTCTCTCTCTCTCTCTCTCTCTCTCTCTCTCTCTCTCTCTCTCTCTCTCTCTCTCTCTCTCTCTCTCTCTCTCTCTCTCTCTCTCTCTCTCTCTCTCTCTCTCTCTCTCTCTCTCTCTCTCTCTCTCTCTCTCTCTCTCTCTCTCTCTCTCTCTCTCTCTCTCTCTCTCTCTCTCTCTCTCTCTCTCTCTCTCTCTCTCTCTCTCTCTCTCTCTCTCTCTCTCTCTCTCTCTCTCTCTCTCTCTCTCTCTCTCTCTCTCTCTCTCTCTCTCTCTCTCTCTCTCTCTCTCTCTCTCTCTCTCTCTCTCTCTCTCTCTCTCTCTCTCTCTCTCTCTCTCTCTCTCTCTCTCTCTCTCTCTCTCTCTCTCTCTCTCTCTCTCTCTCTCTCTCTCTCTCTCTCTCTCTCTCTCCTCTCTCTCTCTCTCTCTCTCTCTCTCTCCTCTCTCTCTCTCTCTCTCTCTCTCTCTCTCTCTCTCTCTCTCTCTCTCTCTCTCTCTCTCTCTCTCTCTCTCTCTCTCTCTCTCTCTCTCTCTCTCTCTCTCTCTCTCTCTCTCTCTCTCTCTCTCTCTCTCTCTCTCTCTCTCTCTCTCTCTCTCTCTCTCTCTCTCTCTCTCTCTCTCTCTCTCTCTCTCTCTCTCTCTCTCTCTCTCTCTCTCTCTCTCTCTCTCTCTCTCTCTCTCTCTCTCTCTCTCTCTCTCTCTCTCTCTCTCTCTCTCTCTCTCTCTCTCTCTCTCTCTCTCTCTCTCTCTCTCTCTCTCTCTCTCTCTCTCTCTCTCTCTCTCTCTCTCTCTCTCTCTCTCTCTCTCTCTCTCTCTCTCTCTCTCTCTCTCTCTCTCTCTCTCTCTCTCTCTCTCTCTCTCTCTCTCTCTCTCTCTCTCTCTCTCTCTCTCTCTCTCTCTCTCTCTCTCTCTCTCTCTCTCTCTCTCTCTCTCTCTCTCTCTCTCTCTCTCTCTCTCTCTCTCTCTCTCTCTCTCTCTCTCTCTCTCTCTCTCTCTCTCTCTCTCTCTCTCTCTCTCTCTCTCTCTCTCTCTCTCTCTCTCTCTCTCTCTCTCTCTCTCTCTCTCTCTCTCTCTCTCTCTCTCTCTCTCTCTCTCTCTCTCTCTCTCTCTCTCTCTCTCTCTCTCTCTCTCTCTCTCTCTCTCTCTCTCTCTCTCTCTCTCTCTCTCTCTCTCTCTCTCTCTCTCCCCCCTTCCTCTCTCCCCTTCCTCTCTCTCTCTCCTTCCTCTCTCCCCTTCCTCTCTCTCTCTCCTTCCTCTCTCCCCTTCCTCTCTCTCTCTCCTTCCTCTCTCCCCTTCCTCTCTCTCTCTCCTTCCTCCCTCTCTCTCTCTCTCTCCTCTCTCTCTCCTCCCCTCCCCCTCACTCCTCTTTCTCCTCCCCTCCCCCTCACTCCTCTCTCTCTCCTCCCCTCCCAATCATTACTCTCTCTCTCTCTCCTCCCCTCCCCCTCACTACTCTCTCTCTCCTCCCCTCCCCTGCACTACTCTCTCTCCTCCCCTCCCCCTCACTACTCTCTCTCTCCTCCCCTCCCCTGCACTACTCTCTCTCCTCCCCTCCCCCTCACTACTCTCTCTCCTCCCCTCACTCCTCTCTCCTCCCCCCCCCCCTCCCCCTCTCTCCTCCCTTCCCCCTCTCTCCTCCCCTCCTCCTCTCTCCTCCCCTCCCCCTCTCTCCTCTCTTTCCTCTCCCTCTCTCCTCTCTTTCCTCTCCCTCTCTCCTCCCCTCTCTCCTCCCCTCTCTCCTCCCCTCTCTCCTCTCTTTCCTCTCCCTCTCTCCTCCCCTCTCTCCTCTCCTCCCCTCCCCCTCTCTCCTCTCCTCCCCTCCCCCTCTCTCCTCTCCTCCCCTCTCTCCTCTCCTCCCCTCCCCCCTCACTCCTCTCCTCCCCTCCCCCTCACTCCTCTCCTCCCCTCCCCCTCACTCCTCTCTCCTCTCACCACCATCACTTGCATCATCTTTTGGGCACATGTTTGCACATTTGGGTAGGGAAACACATGATAACTTTGCAGGTGTAAATAACTTTAATGATCATTATTTTTTCAATATATTTTAGTAATCAAAAATAACTTATAATTCTGTATTTTGCTCTTCTCTTTGACATAAAGATTTTAACCATTATATTTATTTTTTACAAGGGACCTGATTCGTTTTAACGTGGTGTCGGCAGTTCCTCAAGAACTCCAAAACCTGTATCGACTGATGGAAGTGGAATTTGACCCTCTTCATTTATGTACAAGAATGCAAGGCAACATTGAGTGGATCCAAGAGCATCCTGAGCTAGGCAAGTATTGAGATATTTGGGGTAATGGTCCCCCCTCAACAGCTCTCCAAGCTGAGCACTGGTCCCCCCTCAACAGCTCTCCAAGCTGAGCACTGGTCCAGCCAAACCTCAAGAGATGCACCAGGCCTCTGAGACCTTCTATCAGGAGTTGGAACAAAAATCTGACTTGACCTTTGGGTACCTCATTTTCTTAAAGCAGTTGCTTGTTTTGTTGTACTTTCTGGTGTTTAAATCTTCCCTCAGTTTAGGTTTGATCCCCAAGTTTCCCTTCCCCTCTCACCTCTGAGCGTTTATCTGCCAACCTATCTGCCAAAGCCAAATTCTGGTCCTGAATCTCAGAGATGTGGTGCATCTTGCTAGGGCTTGGTTGACCACGTACTCAGCATGAGCTATAGACGGCCTAACAGGAAAAAAAAAATTACATTAAACTCTAGATTTATTTCATTTTTCCCCCCAACATTGTAATAAGGCATTATTAACCCTTGTACTATATATATCATAAAATGTTCAACCATGGTGTGCATATTATTCCAAGATGTTTTAGGTACAGGTACTTCGCAACATTTGAAGCTCCTGTAGTTTACAAAGGTTCCAACTTGGTAATTTAAAGTTAAACTTCTAAGTTATTTTGGTGTGAATGTGCACAAATGCTTGTTCTGTCAGTTAGGCTAGTTAAAACATAATTATTGGAAAATAATAGGAAAAAGTGGCCAAGAACATAATTTTAGCCAATAAAATAGTCAGCACTACTCTGTAGGGATTGTCCCCTACTCTTAATTATTTCTGCTTAATAATATTCAGTAGTGTTTCCAGTGTCATTATTACTTATTAAGATAGGTACTTGTTACACATTACAGGGTTGACTCAGTATGTAGGCGCGCTACAGGAGATGACTATTACTCGTCTTGTGAAGCAGGTGGCACAACTCTACCAGTCCATCACTTTCAAGCGCCTCTTGGAGCTTAGTGTGTTTGTTGCTGGCTTTCACTTGGAACGCATTTTAGTTGATTTGGTTCGTCATAATGACATGCAGGTAAGAATTAGGAATACCTTGTGGTTTTAATCCTCTTTTCCATCTTCCTAAATATCTAGAGAATGCTTTTGTTAATTAGCCTGATGCTTTTTATACGGTGGTGTAGAGAAAGTTCTATTGTTATTGGGTCATCATTCAGTGCCAATATTACACTCCCTGAACTCGGTATACCTCCGTGTTAATTAGGCACCTTATCATTGCACCACACTACAAGTATGCCGAGATATGCCCGCCTTGGAGATTGACATTCTTTACTGACATCGTGCTATTGAAACATACTGCAGGGTAAAAAAAGTGACGTGCAGTGACGTGACGGGTAAAAAAAAGTTTATAACATTTTTAAATTTTTTTATATTTTTATAGTACAGGTTTGATTATTTCATGCAGTGTCTGCATAATGCAGTGCTTATACATTTTTTCACTGTTTTAGAGTTGGGTGGCTCTTGCCAGTAGACAAATTGCAGCCTAAGTAAATAAGACTAAAGACCACCAACCCGCTCCCCCAAAATGCAGGTTCTCTTGTAAGATGTGCAGCATTACCATAAACAATACCTACTGCCTTAGCTATTGAAATGACATGTTTCCTAATCTGAATTTAACTACTGGATACTTTTTACTATTTTCCTTAAACATTGAGAAGTTATCAGGAACATTAAAATATCTTGCATTTGGAATCTAAAGTGAATTTGATAAATCCCCAAGTTTATTTTGTATACATTTAAACCTTAGATGTGTTACCCTCATACCTAGTCAATAACATAATTCACTTGTTTTTACACAATTATTTTATTTACTCTTAAGACAACTACATGGAATATAGATTGGATATGGGAAATAGTGAATAGAGAAATCTTATAAATGTTAATATTTTGACCCTTTTGAGATCAAATTTAAACATTGGAAATATTGTCATTTTGATAATTTTGAATTTTCTTTTAAACTTAATATTGTACAGTATTTAAAAAAAAGTCTGCTAGCAGAGGGATGCACTTAAATTGAAGATGCATACTTGTGAGAAAGGTACAGTAATAAAATAGGCAAGTATTGAATAATTGACAGAAATTATAAAGCTTTCCAACTAATCTCTTATTTACAGATCCGAGTTGATCACCGTAGTGAGTGTATCCACTTTGGTGCTGATTTGAGTGAATCTCAGCGTGAGGACCTGCCTGAAGGCCCCATGCTTCAGTCACTTCCCTCTGAGACTATTCGCTGTCAACTAGTGCAAATGGGCTCAGCACTGCAATCATGTCTTGACCTCATTGTTCCAGATAATAAAAAGGTAAGAGAAGAGATGATGATATAAAACATTTTGCTTGATAGTTGTTTATAAAAATATCTGATCTGTAATAACAGCAAAAAATATTTTATTACGCTATACACACATTATTTACATTTATCTATATTTTTATAAACTGTTACGAACCACTAAGTAATCCTTGTGTGTGTGTGTGGTGATAAAATCTTAGAACATGTACGCTACCACTAGTTTGTCACCTAACAGAGCAAAATACTGAACCCAGAAATACACTATGCACATGGCTATGATCACTTCGAACAGTATTATTATTATTATTATTAGACTTCTGCCACTAGATAATAAATATAAATAAGTTTCCAAGATTATTTTCTAGAAAAGAATGGTCACTTTGCATGATGTGTTGATTCACAAACCTCTGCTGTTTGCCATGAACGTTTTCCTCCTGCTGTGAACATCATTGTGTTCTCTGATATTTGAACATTGTACATAGTCTTTATTCTAGTCAAGATCATCTATGTTGGAGAATGTTTATTTTTCAATGCAATGAAATTTCACTGTCAATGTTAGGTGGACAGGAAATTCTCATAAAGTTTCAAACATTAATTGAAAGTTTCTTCTAACCTTACCGCGTAAGCCAGACGGCTCAAACAGAAAGTGGGACAGTACGTCACTTTTGTGAGTCAATTTCATTTCAAATTACATCCAAATTTGGCCATAGCGCGCATACGAGCAAAAAGCGATGTTATTTTTAAGAGGACGGGTTGACAATGCACCCCACTAATTGAGCACTGGTTAAAGGTACTGTTAAATCTGCAATCTTTCCAATTTTGCACTTTATTTTTATGTACTTTCTGTTAAGCTTGTATAGTGAGTGAGAACTGCTATTACATTGGATTAATTGTTCCTATCTCCATACAGAAAGAAATGGAGCCTCTGAGGGCACAAACTATCCAGTTTTACCAACAAACCAAACAACGTGAGCACATTAAGATTTTACAGCGTCAGCATATCATTGAAGAGCGGAAAGAGATGCTAGAGAACCAGAACCTGGAACGTGAAGAATCCATCCGTAGGGCTCAGGTATGATATTTGTTATAATTTTATTATAGTTAGTTTTGATTAGAAAAGGTAATACTCCATAGTAATTCAACAGCAAATGCCTTGAGACAGTAAATTAAAAAATTGGGTATGTTGAGGGTTTGTATTGATATGTAGTGTTTATATGATTCATAGTAACAAGATTATTGTGAATAACTGAACTCAATTACAGACACTAGCCTGTGCTACATGGAAAGTTTGTTCCAAGTAGTTGAATCTAAAACAGCAAAAAACAACGAATAACTGCATGTGTGCATAGTTTATATGTAGGTTATATGAATGTGTACTAGAAAAGTATTTTCTTGTAGAAAGCATTTAGACTCCCTGCATATCAGCACACACAACTGTGTATACCGTTGAACCTGGATGCTACCCAGGACTTGGAATACCTGAATCTTTCTACTGTATTGTTTTTTGTTAATGCCAATAATCTTTGAAAAAATGGGATTCATTCCATGATAAGAATTTATTGCTTAAAACTATAGCATCAGACTTTGCAGTGAGTAATGATCTAGAGACTGCTTTGGCTATATCTAGTGGGTTGGGTTAGCAGCTCGGTTTTTTATCTGTAAATTATTTTATAAGGTAAAGTTCTTTGATCAAAACTACGTAATCATCCCATGTTGTACTATATAACTGTTTAAACTTTTGTTGGTCACTCTTGGTTCAGTCTGTGTGAGACTAGTGTTTTCCTCTCAAGTTTCTTCACTCCCTCCCTATTTTCACCAATCTTTATTAAAACAGCAAAATTAGCTTCCTATATCTGCCTCCCTCTTGTGTTGTGGTATGTCCTGACTTCCAGGACGAGCGTGTGTCTTGCTTTCTGACCGTCCCTCGCGGTCACTTGTCCCTCGATAGTATTCTAGGTGAATCGGATACTTTTGATATCGTTCGCCTTATGCATTTTTTTTCTCGTATTGGCATTCTTGGTGATATTTAGTGCCTTCTGATTATTTCGCACTTTGATGGTGCTACATTGAAGAGGACGTAGGAGGACGACACGAGCCTGTCGGCCGAGCGGACAGCACACTGGACTTTTGGTCCCGGGTTCGATCCCGGACGCCGGCGAGAAACAATGGGCAGAGTTTCTTTCACCCTATGCCCCTGTTACCTAGCAGTAAAATAGGTACCTGTGTGTTAGTCAACTGTCACGGGCTGCTTCCTGGGGGTGGAGGCCTGGTCGAGGACCGGGCCGCGGGGACACTAAAGCCCCGAAATCATCTCAAGATAACCATAGCCTTCTCGGTTTGGTGCCTACTTTTGATAATTACCTTACCTTGTGTTGTGGTACCTTTCTGGCTTCCCTTACCCCTTGTCTAATTTAAATCACTTTGCATTTAATGGAATTCATTCTCTTGAATGGTTAAAAATTAATATCACCTACCTACTCAGGTAGTTTTGTTAGATCCTGTTTTGTAATAACCTACAATCCCCCTCTAATTTTTTATGTTGTTCGTCAATATATAGGAGCATACCACCTTGGGTTGGTCATTTAATTATGGTAAGAATTATCAGGGGTTGTGATCAGTCGTTGTCTTTTTAAATAAAGAGTGATCTTTCACAGAGGCGTCGGCGTCTTGTTGCACCTTGAACTTGCTTTAATATTTAGTACAGCCCCCTATAATTTAAGATTATATTGTGGGCACATACATACAAGAGTGTGTAACAATTATTTAATTATCAGTACTGCTGTATTTACATCTCCAGTGTAATTTATTATTATTTACAGGATGTATAATGCTCATTCTTCAATAAAGCCTAGTTTTAGCTACCTTGTTATTGCCAGTTTGCAACTGAAATAAAGTTCAGAGAATATGTACATGGGGTATATAGTACTTGGGGTAATTCTTGAAATTGAAATTGAAATAAGTTTATTGAGGTAAAATACACACAAAGGGATGAGGTAGCTCAAGCTATTCTCACCCCATCCAGTACAACGTGTTAATATATACATAGACACACATCACAAATAAACACATTACCAAACATTCTGAGAGGTAAAAATATACATTTCCTCCCTCACAAGTAGTATGGTATCAGACGTACACACAAATACTTTTATGACCTAGGTATACTGTATAGACAATTTGCAAGACACCTGCAGATAATTCAACAAAATATTACAATCTTGGTGCAAAATTCTTATATCTCTCAAGAATATCATCAACCTTTCCGTTGTGACACATCCAGGCTATTTGTTCAGGAACAGTCCTTATCTCAGTGTTTCTATATACATTAATCAACGGACAATCAAGAATGGTAATTCTTTGTTTGGAGAAGTTAATATCCTCTTGCATTCACAGGTGACAAAAGATTGGGGTTTGAACCCTGGCCAGGGAGGGACAATAAGGTACTGTTCTTTCACTCCTTACCCCTGTGCATCCAGCAGTAATTGGGGACTAGATGTAAAATTAACAGATGGTATTACAGAAAAATGTGGCACAGAATAACAGGTGGGGTTCCAGTACATGGCCTGTTCTAGATACAATACCATTATAACAAAATCATTACCTCAGAGACTTTAAACATGACTTGGTATTTATATCTGAAGTTCAGAAGATGTATGTGTATTTTCTTTCTGCACATTCAGGAGGAGCAGCTCAAGAAGCAGAAAGAGGAAGAGCAACAGCGTCTCGAACGGGAGGCTAGTCGACGTGAAAAGGCGAGGCAGGAGGAACAGTTGAAACAAATTCAAACAAAGCAAATCAAAGACAGACTCCTACAAATCTCTCAAACCTCTTATGGTCAGAAAATGATGGAGAAGTTTGACGAAGAAGTTAGTATCTGCATTATTTTTTATATTTTCTTTCATTCTTTCAAATCTCGCTCCATCAGTAGTGTAAATGGCATATTGTGAAAATATTTTAATATTGTTTATCTGCTTTATGAAAGTCATCCTTTTTTAATAGCTATTGACATGTTAATAACAGTATTGCTACCTAAGATTAACAGATGTATATGCTGCTTCAAATTGACTTTCCTTGTAGGAACTTCTTAACCTTGGAGCCGAAGAGATCCTACAGAGACAGGTAGAGGAATTGGAGAAAGAGAGAAAAGAACTTCAACAGCGCCTCAAGGCTCAGGAGAAGAAAGTGGATTACTTTGAGAGAGCAAAGAGACTGGTGGAAATTCCACTTCTAAAGAAAATGTTAGAGGATGAAAAGGTAATTAGCTTTTTGCATTATTTAAGGAAAAGTAAATTTTCCTTTGTGTGTGTTTTGAAATAGGGAATCGATTCAGTATACTGAGAGAAATTCTCACTTGCCATACAATATATCACTATTGTATGTTTTAGCCTCGACTATTAAGCTTGTTCATATTCCTGATACCTTGTTCCTTCTTGAGACTCCGAGAATCTTCCGCAAACTTATAAAATATGCTCAGTTGTTGAAGGTTCTCTTGAACATTTAAAGCTTTTGTCAAATAATTTTGTATATAGGTTTGGCTGTCAGAGTCGTAGTTAAAAATATCGTTGCTAGCCAAAATTACACATAATTAACCAAGTAAAATTACATGTGTATGAACCTGTATTTGTGCGGCTGCTTTTTTTTTTTTATCTTTTTCATCTCGCCTTTGTACTTATGGGTTGTTGAAATTCACTTTGGTCCTGCCTCTCGACCAACGATCAACTAGTGCACAGGTTCCTGGGCCTATCGGGATATTTCATGTTAACATTTGAAACTATGTAAGGAGTCTGCCTCTACCATATCACTTTCTAGTGCATTCCATTTGTTTAACTATGACACCAAAAAAGTTCTTTTTAATGTCTGTGGCTCATTTTGGGTACTCATTTTTCATCTGTTTCCTTGATAGTGTTCCACCTGTAGTAAATATTTTGTCTTTATCTACTGTCAATTCCTCTTGAGAACTTTGTAGATGGTAATCATGTCTCGCCTAACTATTGTCTTCGAGTGGTGTGAAGTTTAACTCTAGTATCCTTTCCTCATCACTTACACCTCTCAGCTCTGGGACTACAGAGCACCACTTGGTTTCCGAACCCCTTGGGGACGAGACCCGTCGGTTAACATGTAAGTTCGTATACGAGAAATAGAGGGGAAAAAATAAACTAGAAATGTAAAAAGAAATTTTTCCGAAAAAATTTACGAAAAAACTCTAGGGGAAAAAATCGACAGGTTCATAGCGTAAATGCGACTGTGTTTTGTTTGTACTCACCAATAAGTGAAGTCCTGATCCGCTTTATAAAAGTCCTTAATTGTTCCTAACTGATTATTAAGACGTCTGGCAAACATCCTCTGGATGTTTCCTGCCAGCCTGCAGGCACATCCTGCCTAAAATATACGATGATGTACTGTACATTTAAGAAACAAATCTGGGTCACAGGTCTGTGGAGTGTGGTTAGGCTTACGGAGTCAGCCGGTCCCTCCCCCACCACCGATACACCTCCCCCTCTCCCCCCACCCCAAACCCATACACACACACACACACTCAAAGGTCACGTGGTTCATGGTTCACTTCAACACCCATATATCGCTTCCTGCCTGCCTGCCTCCTTCCCAGCCTGCAAGCCTGCCTGCCTGCCTGCCTCCTTCCCAGCCTGCAAGCCTGCCTGCCTGCCTGCCTCCTTCCCAGCCTGCAAGCCTGCCTGCCTGCCTGCCTCCTTCCCAGCCTGCAAGTCTGCCTGCCTGCCTGCCTCCTTCCCAGCCTGCAAGCCTGCCTGCCTGCCTGCCTCCTTCCCAGCCTGCAAGCCTGCCTGCCTGCCTGCCTGCCTCCTTCCCAGCCTGCAAGCCTGCCTGCCTCCTTCCCAGCCTGCAAGCTTGCCTGCCTGCCTGCCTCCTTCCCAGCCTGCAAGCCTGCCTGCCTCCTTCCCAGCCTGCAAGCCTGCCTGCCTCCTTCCCAGCCTGCAAGCCTGCCTGCCTGCCTGCCTCCTTCCCAGCCTGCAAGCCTGCCTGCCTCCTTCCCAGCCTGCAAGCCTGCCTGCCTGCCTGCCTCCTTCCCAGCCTGCAAGCCTGCCTGCCTGCCTGCCTCCTTCCCAGCCTGCCTGCCTGCCTGCCTCCTTCCCAGCCTGCAAGCCTGCCTGCCTGCCTGCCTCCTTCCCAGCCTGCAAGCCTGCCTGTCTGCCTGCCTCCTTCCCAGCCTGCAAGCCTGCCTGCCTGCCTGCCTCCTTCCCAGCCTGCAAGCCTGCCTGCCTGCCTGCCTCCTTCCCAGCCTGCAAGCCTGCCTGCCTGCCTGCCTCCTTCCCAGCCTGCAAGCCTGCCTGTCTGCCTGCCTCCTTCCCAGCCTGCAAGCCTGCCTGCCTGCCTGCCTCCTTCCCAGCCTGCAAGCCTGCCTGCCTCCTTCCCAGCTTGCAAGCCTGCCTGCCTGCCTGCCTCCTTCCCAGCCTGCCAGCCTGCTTCCTTTCCAGCCAGCCTGCCTCCCTCCCTGCCATCATGCTAACGGGTAGTGTGTGTTAGGCTTATCTTCGGGAATGAGCCGGTCTCGCCCCCACCACCAACAAACCACCCGCCCCCCTACATCCCATCTCTCAAGGTCACGCGGTTCAACCGCGTGACTACCACTCACTCCCTGCTGCGCCTGCCTGCCTGCCTGTGCCTGCCTGCCTGTGCCTGCCTGCCAGTGCCTGCCTGCCTGTGCCTGCCAGCCTGCCTTTCCCTCCCTAATTCTCACTACTTCCGTCCCTTCCTGCCTACCTCCTAGCATCTCTCCCTACCTCCCCCTCCCTCTTAGCATCTCTCCCTCCCTCCTAGCATCTCTCTCTCCCTCCCACTCCCTCCTAGCATCTCTCTCTCCCTCCCTCCCTTTCTGACTAATTCTCCCCCCCTCTCTCATACTGCCTCCCACTTAAGTTCCCTCATCCATCCACCCACTGGTCAGCCATCACTGACGCAATGCGTGCATTTGGAGCCAACATGGTGCACAGATGTTTCTTGATTGTGCAGATATGTAAAACAAAAGCACAGAATGAACATTCCAGCCTTATGGCAATTCAAAATAATAGGAATAATAGGCCGTGAATCTGTGAAGTCACAGCGGGCAAACTGGACCATCTCCCACCCACCACAACAAACCGGCGTGACGCTTGGCGGACCCCTTCCTACCCGAACTTTGTTCGGGTAGCATGACTCCCCAACCCCAATCGGGAAACTGGAAGTTTCGGATAACTAAAGTTCGGAAACCAAGTGGTGCTCTGGTGTACTCTGGTGACATACCTGTGAACTTTCTATAACTTCATCTCGAGTTTGACTAGATATTGACTCCATGCTGGAGCTGCATTCACTAGAATTGGTCTGACATGTGGTATACAAGGCTGTGAATGATACTTTACATTAGCTTCTAAAGGTAGTTCTTATCTTGGCCAAACCAAGATAAGAACTTCATTTAGAACTGCCAATATGCTTTTGATGAGGGCTTTAGGGGTCAGGTTCAATGTGATATCAACCACCAGATCTTGCTTTTATACCTGATTCTTGAAGAATTTCATCTACCACTTGATACTTTGTGTCCAGCTTCCTGCTTTCTACGCTTATTTTCATTACTTTATACGTAGTAGTTAAACTGGAGTAACCATTTGTTGAACCATTCCTATGGTTTGTCCGGGTCTTCTTATCTCTTGCTAACTTCCTGTGTGTTAATCGTTCTCATAATTTTTGTATCAACAGCAAACATCGAGAGGAATGTGTGTACATCGTCTGGAAGAGTGTTTACATATATCATAAACAAGATAGATCAGAATATAGAACCTTGGGGGACTCCAGTGGGGAAATCTCCCCATTTTGAGATCTCCCCCTTGCAGTAACTCGGTTATCTGTAGCTTAATTACTCCCTTGTTCAGTAGAGCACCTTACTTGCTACTCCAGGTATTATGCACCGGCCTCTTACAGGGGTACTGTGTGTGTATATGTTTAACCACATTGCCCTGTGAATCAATGTATGATAATAACTGCACTTTAAAAGAGTTAATTAATTTTTGTGGCAGTTGCCACAAATAAAAATATATAACATGGTCAACCAAAAGATGGTCATAGCATGAATGTTTGTACATTCCATAAAAATATATTCCAGGATCCAAAAATCTACTTGCGGCCTGCGTTTATGTATTGTGGTCAATAACTGTAAACACTAAACTAAATTTTTTTTATGAATACTGATGTGAATTTCATCTCAAAAGCACTGCAAATTTTGTAATCGTTCGTATTCTTTTGTACTTATAAATGGTGCATTTTTAGCCCACATATGAATTTCTATGTAATCTCCAATTTTAGGTTTTGTAATATCAAGTGTACTTCCCCTATTGAGCTAAACTTTAATCATTATTTCTTTTTCCTTGTCATTTAGGAGAAAGATAAGGATTTCTGGCAATCTCAAGAGGAGGAACGTGTTAAGAAGCTTGTCGAGGAACATCAGGTTAGCTTAGAACACAGCCAGCGCTTGAAGCGCATGCAAACCGATCGCACAGATTTTCTTAACCAGCTCAAATCTTCACGTCGATCTGAAATTGAGAAAAAGCTTAACGATTTTAATGCTCGTCTTGAGGTGGAGCGAAAGAAGCGTCTTTCTGAAAGGAAAGACCAGAGGTGAGTGTATGATGCAAGTGTTCCCAGTCTCTCTCATTGGTTGAATACAATTTAGTTTTAACTGCAGGGTTTTAATTTCTTGGCCTTTATCAATTTTCTTGATTCTCTTATGCTGCTTTAAATCTCGTACAAATAAGAGTGTTGACGTTTAAGAAAAACCTGAATTTTTTTAACATCCCCTGCATTATATAGATCATGACATTGCTATGCACATTACAATTGATTTTTGAGGCAAGCAGGTTTTTATAAATAATTTTTTTTCAATGTACAGGTAAGTTTCATTTCCATGTAAAACTAGTAGACAATGACAGTAAATGAGCTACCCTAATGTGTTAATTAATTTTAAGCTTTTGTGTATTTGCAGTTTCTTTTATACAATTATTTGTAAATATTTTCAGACGACGTGAACGTCGTGACACTTACTACCGTCAAAAGGCAGAAGAGGAGCAACAGCGCAGGGATGAAGAGCTGAAGAAAAAGAGAGAAGAGCAGGAGAGACTAGAAACTGAACAGAGAGAGAGGGAAGAGGCAGAATACTTTGAGCGGAAAGCACAACTGGATCGACAGGCTGAGCTTCAAAGAGGTAAGGTTCACAGAGGCAGTATGCATTTATCCATCACTGGGTCAAGTGTAATGTCTTTTGCCTTTTTCCCTCTTGTTCTGGAGAAGGTGCTTAAATTTGGAATCCTTGTCCCTTTTTTACTTGTGAAGGAACATCCAATAAATTTAGTAATTCTACAGTTTTTATGAGTATTATTCAAGTAAAACAAGCACTGGTTATTTATAGTGAAATGTAAGAATGAAGCTTTCTCTCAAGCACATACATGTTACAATTAAAATAAAAGAAAATAAATAAAAAGCCCCTGTATATAAGAAAATGGAACAGTTTGGGTGTTCCAGGGCAGTTAATAATTCTTTATCTTCCTCTGTCTTAATTGGATAACCTAGAGAGGGTTTTGGGAGTTGTTCTACTCCCTGAGTAGAAGCTCAAGTGGCTTAAAAAAAATTGTGCAAAGCTTGATTTTTGATATAACTAAATTTTCCAAGGGTTTAAACTACTTCAGGTATTTTTTTTTTTTTTAAGGGGCTTCTTCTTTCCCTTAATCCTTAAACTGCGCATGGCGTATATATATGCCATGAGTAACATGTCCCACGGTGCACATGGCGTATATATACGCCATATGGTGCCAGGCACAATTCAAGTGGCCTGCGGCTACATGGGGTTCACATTAGGTTCCTCAGGGTTCTTGTAAACAGACGCCATGTTTAAACAAAATCGTGGGCAATATTCTCCGGTGTGAGAGCCACAGTACTGTTGGAGCAACCAAGGCTGGTGCACGCAGCATGAGCTGTTTAGCTTGTGACCACAGCATCGCCGAAAAATGTCAAAATAAAGTTGATTGTTGACCAGACCACACACTAGAAGGTGAAGGGACAACGATGTTTCGGTTCGTCCTGGACCATTCTCAAGTCGATTGTGATGAGGAAGTAGAGACAGGCAATAAATAGGCAAGAGAGAGCTGAGGAGCAAAGTAAGGTGTAGTAGAGGGGATAGTAATAATAATAAGAGCTGCAGAGGGCCTATAGGCCCATACGAGGCAGCTCCTATTATAACCACCGAATGAGAAGGAGATAGGAATAAGAAGAGGATAGCAAGGGAGCGTAGGAGAAGACAATGAACAGAAAAAGGGAGAAGAGAGAGAGAAAAGGAAAGAGTATTGTCACTACACAACCCGTTCTCGCAAATTCGTAAAGTCAATATTGACTTATTAACTACGTGCATAGGTGATATACTAAACATAATAGATACCCTTAAAAAGATTCATAGAAAACACCATCCTTACCTAACCTTGTTAGTATCTTAAGATAAGCATCTTATTGCTTCGTAATTACAATTATTACTTAACCTATACCTATTATAGGTTAGGTAATAATTGTAATTACGAAGCAATAAGATGCTTATCTTAACATACTAAGTAGGTTAGGTAAGGTCGGTGTTTTCTATGAATCTTTTTAAGGGTATCTATTATGTTAAGTATGTCACCTATGCACATATTTAATAAGTCAATATTGACTTATTAAATTTGCGAGAACGGGTTGCACTACACCACCCTTCATCAGAATCTGTTGGTACTGGGGTACGTGTGGTACGTCTGGCTCTGGCACGAGCTCCAGTACCACGCCGTGCACGAGTGGCAGTCCCAACCTCAGACTCCTCACTTTCATCACTACCCAAATCCTCATCGGCCGTCTCTTGTTTCTAAATGTCTATCCATCGTGGAGTAAGCGTAGATAGTTTCTAAAGCAGCAGTAAGAAATATAGCCACGGAAAATAGCCGAAATGTTCACACGTTTGAGACACGAGGGGAGGCGACACCGGTAACAACAGTGGAGCGAAAACAATGGGCCTACGGCGTGTGCCGCGCAGCCTGCGGGCCACGAGGCTCAACAAAGAAAATGGGAAGACATAGGTGCGTATTTAAAACTAGTCCCAAAAAAATCTGATAAAAACTTGATTTTTGGCAATTATTTTAGTGGACGACGCAACATTGCGTCGTCCCCGAGATTACCGACAGTAAACTGACAACGCAGCATTGCGTCGTCCCCGGACGAAAGTGTTAACAAATGGCAAAAATGTGTTTATTAACCACTTTACTAGACTTGCCTTTTTTTTTTAACTAGGCTATATTTTAATGGTTTTAATGATTTAATCTATGTTTTCAAATGAAAGTGATTGAGTTTGGAAACATTTTGACATTAACTTTACCTGAACATTTATAAAAACAACAAAATCATGTCCTTAACAATTGCACTAAGAAGTTTTTGCCGAAACCAGGTGCGTATTGCGATGGTTAAACACTTTCCTGCGTGGTCCATCCTCGATGCACTATTTCCTGCAATGTTCTAGGATGCTCAGGCACTTTTATTTAAGTGGTCTTGTTATCTAACTCTAGAGGAAATAATAGTTCAGTCCACCTAAACAAGGAAACTCATTGTGACACCAAAGAGCAGAATTCAAAGAATGGCATCCTTTCCCAGAAATAATTCTAAGACTCGGGGAATTCGAGGAACTTGACGAATTACTGGTTAGCTTCCTATGTTCTGTTCTGAACAACTGCTAGATGGCAATACTGCCACCAACTGGTTCTTGGTGCCAACTAACCTTCATTATTGTGTTTTTGTTATTGAAACATGTGAGTACATGGGCAACTGTAGATAAAGTTTGCAGCCATTTAGTTACGCATTCAACCATCAGAGGTCTTGAGGGACACGGTGGTCTTTAAGCACTTGGGAATCCATGTGCTCGTCTAACCTAAGCAAGAGTGACATATCACCTCCCATCTTGCCCTGTATCCTCTTAGACAGGGTATTCATGTATATTTGATGTGACGTGATAAATTATTTGTGAAAAGTATCGCCGTGAATAAATTTTTGCGAGGAGAGTACAGTGTAACAATTGGTGGCACTAGAGGGTATCTATTTATAATAACTGTTCTAATTATCTTGGTTTTCTAAACATATATTAATGCATTGGCTGTACCCAATCCACGCGTTGCTGTGGCTCAGCAACGCATGTGCATTACTGAGCCACAGCAATCTTTTTCTGTCTCCCAGTCCTCCACACCATTCCTCCCTCTCCTGTCCCCTTGTCCTCTCATCCATTCCCCATACCCTCGTCCTCCCCACCATTCCTGCCCTCCCTCGTCCTCCCCACCATTCCTGCCCTCCCTCATCCTCCCCACCATTCCTGCCCTCCCTCATCCTCCCCACCATTTCTGCCCTCCCTCATCCTCCCCACCATTTCTGCCCTCCCTCGTCCCTTTGTCCACCTCCCATCCCCCACTACACCATCCCCCTCGTCCTCCTAACCATTCCCCACTCCACCGCCCCCTCTGTCCCCTCGACCTTCCCTCCATCCCCTACTCCCATCCCCTCGTCCTCACCGCCATTCCCCGCTCCCTCATCCAATGCATCCATCACTGCAATATAAGAAAAACAGTAAAAAAAAAAAAATGAAAAATAGAAAAAACTATACTCATGAAATGAATGGTATGGTAAACAACACAGCTTAATTCCAATGCAATGTCACACAAAATAATTCAATCAAAATGAAAATAAATTGAAATCTATGAAAATTCAATTTATCAATGCAATCGGAAACATTGAAATAGAATCGTAACATAATCAGTATAGCGAGTCTTGCTATTAAGTCCAAAAGATGGCGCTGTTTTTCAAAACAAACATGTTTTTACCTATCACAGGTGTGGCATCTATATAGTAGGTATATGAAAAACAAGTGTATTCCATTGGAATGTCAAAATTTCTAAGCAATCTATAAAGAACTTTCGGAGATTACAGCGTGTGTTGCTCTTACGTCCAACAGATGGTGCTTTTTATTTACTGTCACAGGTGAGGCATGTATATAGAAGATAAATAAAAAGCACGCCTATTTGAATGCTATGTCAAAATTTCAAAGCAATTGGTAAAGTGGTTTCGGAAGATTTCCCTCACATGAAAAACACAGTTTTTCAGATTTTTACCGTCACAGACGCGACATCTATATAGTATGTATATAAAAACCTGCTCGGATGCGAATGGAACTTTGTGTGAAAAGTTTAAAGCGATTGGTGAAGAATTTTCTGAGATTAGCGGTTATGCACAAACGAACATTTCCATTTTTATTTATATAGATTATAATTCTTTTAGCACATTTCTGTTAAGATAAATAACCAAAATAATACAAATTGCATAACCTTGCTATCAATTATTCAATAATCTGGATTTTTGCTTGGATATCTGGAGTTGCCACTTAATCCATATAATTGAAGTTGCACTGTATTTCTGTCAATTGTTCATAGTAATGTATATTACTTGTACAACTATTTAAAATATAATATATGGTATGCTGTTAAAGGGCATTGCATTTTGTGCATTTTAATTTAATATTCATTATTTTATCAACTTATTGACTTTGAAATACAGTACTTGAAAATTCACACTTTACAATTAGAGAATGTTTATTATTTTGAATAATAAAACAAATTTTAAAACAAATTTCAGAGCGAGAGAGAGCTATTGAGGAAAAGCAGAGAATGGATGCAGGTCGTCGCGTTACTACAGAAGAGACAGGCTGGAGACGAGGTCCAGCACGAGACGACGTGAAAGATGAACCAGCTGCAGCACCCTCAGTAGCACCGACATTAGCAACGGCACCACCACCACCAGCACGTGAATCTGAAAGAGAAGGTGGTGAGCGTTCTGGCGTTTGGAAGGCTGGAGGAGGTATGACTTGAGTCTTTTATTATTATTATTATTATTATTATTAATACAATTAAGTTATTGTTTTACTATAGTAAATATTTACTATATTTCAACTTTGAAAAAAGCCAGATGGTCGTAAGTACTGAGTGTGTATGTTTTACAGTACAGTACCAATCTCCTACCCATGTTGTGACTGGGAACAAGGACTTACTGCCATGCAGATGTTAAATACATCATCAAAGCCCAAGGTTATCCTATCCCTTCAGGTTGATATGTTGAGTCAGTCTTCCCTCACTGTCATCGTCATCAATCCCTTAGTTATTCAGATCACCTTTGTTTAGTTGGAACCACCTGTCTTAAGTAATTCCGCTTTTCCTCCACCTTCTTTCCACACTTGTTTCCTGTTCTCTTTCGGTGGCAGTTTGATAAGACAGGCTGAAATCCTTTCACCCTCTCACACTGCTCTTTCCTGACCATCTGATCTGCCCATCCTTTTTCAAGGCACCTTATTCGACACTGCCCCATGCTGTGCCTCCCATGTCATGCAGAAGTGCTCTTGGGCTGTACACTATAAGAACTGGATCTTTACTGTTTTGGATGGCGAGTACAATTACACGAGAGAGCTGGAAGTCCTTCATCTCCACTGTTATTGTTGACAAGCCCTCTCACTCATATGTAGGAGAAAGTCCATAATGGTGAATTTGTTCAAGGCATAGTACCTGTCCTGTGGTTCTGATGTTGGTTGTGAATGAACTGGGTTCTCACTTCTCAGTTGTTATCTCCGGTACATTGCTTTTTCCTACTCTCCTTACTTATGGGCTCCTTATTGAATCTTTCCCCCTTTGGTCTTTACCACTCCACTCCAACTCGCCTATAACAATATCTACCCTCTTTGGAGTGCATGAAACAATCTGTAATTTCTTATAATGTGCACATTTGGTCATTCAGTGAAGCAGATGCCAATCATTGGATATAGCAGATTGACAAGACCACTTAATTTAACACTTTCGCGCTATCTGGACGCGCCGGCGCGTTCGGTTTCGTCTAACGTAAACGCATAGTGGACATAAAGTTATGTCAACTTTTAAAATATTTGTATAAAATTCAATTTTTATCCGATTTACTTTGGGTTTGTTTCAAACTGCGCGCTATGAGGCTCTCTTTCTCACCACTAGGCTGCATGGTACAATAAGTTCATGAAAGGTGTGGATAACTTCGATCAAATGGTATTTTGTCCCAAACTGGTTGCAGGTGGGTGACTTTAGCCGTTTATACTGGTAATTCTTCCCCCATATCATGTATTATATGCATATGTCTGTTTAGGGAATTTTATTCCGATCAATATACAACCAAAAATAACTGTGTGCAACAAGTATAATCTTGACAAACATAACAAAAGTAAAAATATTTCGTGTGTGTTTGACGCTCACTGATATGTTCCAGCGTTGTTTTATATTTGTCGCTATTCTAACTTACGCTTTGTTGATATTTTTTACCTATGGGCACATAGAACATTCTATTGCGAACACATTGACATAAAAATGAATGACGTACATAGAAAATTAATGTCATGAGAGTGAAATAAGTATAAACTTTCAAAGCGCCGTGCGTCGTCCCGTCACCGATACCGGGTAACAATTTCACCACTTCCCACACTCTTGCGGGCGGGCTGCATCATTATTCTACGCTTATATTCATATCACCGTGTTGGGAATTTCATTGCGAGTCCATTGATACCAAAATTAACGCTGTAGAACAAGTGTGGAGGTGATTACAATCCCAAGAGTAAAAACATTTTGTTGCTGATGGGCGCTCACGGCGAGTCATCTACGTAGTTATTTATTTGGTGCTGGTATCCCTATATGTTTCGTGGCTTATTTTACTAATGTTCTTCTAGAGAATTTTATTGCGAACACGTTGGTACCAAAATGAAATACGTAGCATGAGAACTAAGGTCAGAAGAGTAAAAAGAGTATACACATTTTTGTTTTTACGCTTAAGCGATAAAAACGCAGCGCGCACATTCGGTTGGCTGAGTGACCTTTGCGGAGAGCGCGAAAGTGTTAAATGGAACTATAGTGTAAGTGTAGCCAAAGAAAGGAGCCATCCATAGTACTTCCAAGTGCAACAAGAGGTCAACTGATCTACTTACTGCTGTTGAATATGCAATACAGCATACTGTAATACCTGCACTTTGCACTGGTCTCTTGTCTTGTATGCTCTTAACATTTGCATTGATTGGTCAATTATTTATATATCATGGTATCTTTACAACAATTGGCTGTTTGTTTGAGTATAACAGTTTTAGCGGAAGACTATGCAATGATGTTCTCCTTAACCCATTGATGACCATTTAAGATATTCTTTGTGAAGTGTAGTTAATAGTAAAACAGTTTCTTCAAGCCCACATTATTGTTTAAACTTGCAGGAAAGTTCTACCATGTGGCTTCCAATATTTCAGGTGGGTGGAGAGAGAAGGAGCGTGAGAAATTGGATGTGTGGCGACGCAAAGAGGAAGAGGCAGAACAAGATGCAGATCCAGTACCAGTACCAGTACCAGTACCGGAACCAAGAGACCGTGGGAACCGCGATATTAGACAAGATGAGCCACCACCCCCACCAAGGGATAGAGGAAATCGGGATATCAGAAGGGATGAACCTCCTAAAGATTTCCGTCGAGAGCGTGAGGATAGGCCTGCTTTCGGCAGAGATAGAGAAGAACGTGGTGGCTTGGGCAGGGAAAGAGAGGAACGTGGTTTTGGAAGGGACAGAGAGGAGCGATTTGGCAGTGACCGTGGTGGATTTAACAGAGAACGAGAAGATCGGTTTGGCAGTAGAGATGAACGAGGCGGTTTTGGAAGCAGAGATGATAGGTAGTGTGTTGTTTTGGTGTTTTATTCTAAGAGCTGTCTGTCTACTTAATACACTTAGTTTGAGAGTAATTAAATTTTTTATAACGGAGGAGCGGTATCAAGCAGACTTGGACAAAATAAGTGTATGACTCATCACATGGCAGATGGAATTTAATGCAGACAAATTTCTTGTAAAAACCTTATTATATAAAGACACTTGACAAGAAATTATTGGTGACTGATTTTAATATTATTGTAATGCAGATGTTGATATGCTAAAGTAGTCATACATCTAGGACTAGAATTTCCTTTTAAATTAGTGTTACATCAGTTATGTCTGTATTGACTCTGGCATTTTGAATTTGAGATATTCAGAAATCTTATTAATTTTTTATTTATTCAGGGACGGTGGCAGTGACTGGCGCCGTGGACCAGCCCGTTCTGAACGAGGAGATTTTGGTCGTGAACGTGGAGGTGGTGACCGTGACTTTGGGGGTCGTGGAGACCGGGACTTTGGGGGTCGTGGTGACCGTGACTTTGGCAGTCGTGGAGACCGGGACTTTGGCAGTCGTGGAGACCGGGACTTTGGCAGTCGCGGAGACCGGGACTTTGGCGGTCGTGGAGACCGGGACTTTGGTGGTCGTCGGGAAATGGGTCGAGATGACAGGGACCGTGGCTTTGGTGGCCGACGTATGGATCCTGACGATCGTCGAGGTGGTGACCGTGCTCCAACCCGTGCAGATGAAGGAGGTTCTTGGCGTTCTGCAGCCCCTCCACCACCTAGAGAGCGGTAGGAATTCATAGCAAACTTGTTTTGTGGTTGCATATGGCTATGAGAGGAAGTGTTATTTTATAGGTAAGAATTTCCTTTCTCCGTCAATTATTCACGTAGCCTCTATTTCATGTATGTCCTGGAATTCTCTGCTGTCATCTGAAGGAAAAGATCAAATTGTCTTCAGCAAATTGCTGTTTCTCTTCATTTGTTATATTTGTTTATAACTGATAAGCTTTACTAAAGCTGAATATATGTTGATTCATTAATGAATGTGTTATGTGAAAAGGCACTGCAGTAGTGCCCAGCAGGTGGAAGGCTTCAAGGTAACACAAGAAAAAAATATATTGACTTTTGCGGTGTGAGTATGAGGGGCAAAAATTAAGTGTCAGCAAAACAACAAAGTAAAATACAAAGTACTTTGATTACAACAAAATAAATTCCTTTAACACTTGACATTCATCTTGGCGGGTACACAGTATAATAAGAAACAAAGTACGTCAATGAAAAATAACTCTTTAGACTTGGAAAAGGATTGAGACAATTTAATACAATCAAAAAGCTACAATACTTTACCAAACACCGCAACCTGAGAATGATCAGCTGTGGCAGGTCATTAACAGCTAGAGATGTTTACAGCCTGGAGCATCTGAGAAGAGTCTATCTGTGACATTTGGGTGCTAGTATTTGTATGCTTTTTCCAGACGTTTGGGTATGATACCACAATTTTGTCAATGGGGAAAGCCAGCAGGTTCTGTCTGGGTTTCGGATTGTTGCCAGGTATGGAGGACGGTTTACTGGAAGTCGGCATCTCGTGTTACACGCTCATGTTACTTCAGTAATGTATAGTTCTTGAATTTTCATCACCATAGCTCAGATATAATCGGCCAAGACTGGATGGAAGAAGCAGGTTATCCGACTATGTAGGGTAATTATGTGACAATTGGTATCACAGTAATATTCATATTATACTGTTGTGTGTGGTGAGGAACAAAGTGAACAATGTATGACATTGGTCTGTATATATCATACATATATCATTGTACCACTAACTCATAGGCATGCTGTTCTTCCTCTATTAAGAAAAAAAAAATTTGTCCCATGTACTCTGCCCCTTGCATAGGTGTCTTACTACTATATATATGCTGGATCTAATGTGCATGGAGGTATTTTTCCACCTTTCATTGTGAAGTTCACAGAAAATATATATATATATATATATATATATATATATATATATATATATATATATATATATATAGGGTAATTATATATATATATATATATATATATATATATATAATATATATATATATATAAAAGGAATCATTTGTACATAATTTCTGGTGGAAACCCCTACGGCTCCCTGGAGCTGTCCAGGTTGATATGAATATCCCTAATTTTGGCATCAGTTGATGTGGGTGGAATTCTAGGCCTATAGGGAAAACAACACACAAGCCAGAACCTGGCCCCCCTCAGAGAGGCACGAGGAGCAATGGCCTATAGAGTGGCACATGTGATTTTGGAGCATTCTGTTTCTGCCATCCACTGGGACAGGCCCCCAGAAAAGTAAGCGCCCCAAAACAAACACCTATTCTGGTTAAAACGACGAAAATAGACAAACGAGTGGACAGAACTCCCCAAATGAAAAAAAGCAATTGAGCATGACGTCACATGAGCCATGCCGCATGTCTGTGCACCTTCCCCCTCCTGGGGAGGGGGAAGCCCCCAGGCCCCCACGCCAGCGTCCACACCCAAGTTCTTCGGCCGATATGAGGCATCACTGTCGTGTGGCTCCAGCTCCAGACTCTTGTGTTGTGTTATGCTTTGGTTCAATGCTGCTCTTACGGTGGCGTGCGAGCTGGGAGTATTATTCCAAGGTACTTGGGCTGCATGCGCTTAGGGTTCCCTTCCTTAACCACCGTGCTGCGCCGAGTTTATTGTGAAATTCACTTGGTGCGCATGAAATAAAGTGTTCCCAAAAAATTCTTTTTTCTTCATAAAATGATAAATTCCCTTCCCTGAACATATCTATGTAAAAATAAATGCCAAATTCCACTTACTTTGACTGTGGGGACATGGAGTGTTGTGACGTCATCAGCGCCTGGTCGCCCGTGCGTGACTTGCCCAGACATGGTCGCGCGGGCCATTCAGGCACTGGGTGTTGCCACAAATATGTTTTCAATTATTTGCTTCATGTATTTCCAATGCGGTTTTATTAGTTTTTTATCGTATATGATGCATATTTGTGTCCTTTACAATATGTATACAATAGAACATTCATGATGTTCCATGAAACTGTGATACATGTGTCAGTAATGTGTCCACAATAAATGTTTACTGTCACAATATTACCTGTTAAAAATTCACTAAAATTACAATATGTACAGTTTCACACACTACACAGTAACACACTGTATTACACACTCAGTACTTCAGAAGTGAGTAATAATCAACGAAGTAGTCCATGGTACACAGCGCGACTTCGCTCTCAGTGCACCAGGTACAGATAAATTTTCGCATCCTGTTTCTTCTTTCTGTGTGCTTGCAAATAACGCACTCACGTACACCCTTGGCTTTAGTACTTGTAGGTTGTATGTAGCCAAGCTTGTAAAGCATAAGGTAGTATTGAAAAGATTATAGGAAAAGATCAATTTGTAAGGTAGTCTTGAAAAGATCGCTTTGTATGGTCCCACACAGGAAGAGATTCAGCTAGCCTCAAAGAGTGTCCGTCAGTTAGGAAGAGATTCAGGTATTCTTGAAAATACCTGTGGAAAACACCACAAAGGAAGCCGCTAATACTGTTCATCTATGCTACTTGTATCAAATGCGTCATCACTGAACGCAGAAAACGATTCATCTATGTATCGTCTAAATAAATTGGAGATGGCATAGGATTGCAAGGGTTGACGCTCAGAGCTACAACCGGATACGCTCGCTGTATCCTCCTCATAGGTGCTGTATCACTTGCATCCGACCTTTGTGTTAGGTTCTTATTGCACCTAGCTTCACCAATATTATGACCCTTATGTTCTTCAAACAATAAGGTTTGAATTTCACCAACAGCGTTATCTTTCAACACCGCTTCGGACAGGTGTTTGGGCACCAGAGGCGCGTGTGCCACCCATGGTTGCTAATTCAGTACTAACCCAGCCAGCAGCCCTAGGGCATTCTGGGAATTTTTTCCAAAATGGCTGCCTCTCACTGGAGGTCCTAAGAGTCCATTTCGTACACAACCAACCTCGTACTCATTTAGAATTGGTATCAAAAAAATCTAGTGAGTTTTCTCGGTTGGCGTAGTACTTACAGGGCACTTAAGTGCCCTGTAAGTACTGCCCTTGTGTGGGACATTTGGGGCTTGAATCTAATTATTTAAATATTAATGTAGTAAATTAAATTACGAAGGACCACCCGCTTTTATAGTAAAGAGGGAAACTGAGAATTTCTGATCATTAGATAATTCCTAGATGAACCAGTAACTATGGATAAAATACTAGAGAATATGATCATAGAAATAATTAATGGGCTGTATAATTAAAGGAATCAAACCCTCAAACACCTACATTGGGGGGTTATTACTGGAAGTCAGTACGTCCAGGAACTAGTGTGGTTCGTTCACTAATCCAAATTATAATAATCTAATCCTATGAATTATAGTGAAACTAATGTCATTACCATGAATGGGAACATAGATTATGAATATAATAATGATAATCACAATAAACACATGTTAATCCAAAGGAATTCTGCATGTAAGTAATTTCAGAAATTTCATGAATAAATACAAAGGAATCTTAGCTTAATGATGATTCCTTTGTGTAAGCCACGACGCTTCCTCTAATTCCCTGGGCTCGGCTGGCTGACGAATGGGATAGATTAACATGGGAGAAGGCGGCAGGGAGAATTCTTCTCACGTGCTGCAAAACAAATATTTACAGTAGCAACTAATTAAACTACTGAATCTCTATGTTCAAGAAATTAAGAGTTACAGGTGATAATAAGTAATAACCTGTGGTTTGGTGTTGGCATACGTCGTCACGGTCAATCACCCAGCTACTACACTACACTTTACCGGATGCATCAAATAAAGAGAAGATACTTAGCTAATAAGGGCACTGTATAAGTTTTAAGATTGCCGAAATTCGCGTCCCAGGCTCTGGCTTCAGCCTATCCTGGATAATGGCGCGCTTCACTGGCCGGTCACGTGTAGTCAGGAACCAGATTAAAAAGGTTCCTTATGTTACACCAGCACCAGTTGAAGATATTATCTGCAAGGTTATTCACACCTCACAGTGGCGACTTTCATCTGAGGATGGATAACGTCTACCCTGATGGCTGGGCAATGGCGTCTCCTCGTGAGTACGATACGGGTAGGTCTGCCTCAGAGCTTCCCTCCACGTGTACTGGCGAGCCTCCCTCACCCACGCCGCGTCTCGCGTTCATTAGACAAATTATCGTCATGAATATTAGTATTTCTCGCATTTATGCTTGAAATGTTGGAGACAGGACGGGTTTATTATTGAGAAGAGGGAAATATTATTATTTGCCATTTTAGTGATAGTAAACATATAAGGGAGAGGAATTAATGTCTCCATGGCATTCACTTGTGACGTTAATTTTTATTACTAGATAACTGCTATGACTCTAACGCTCTATTCGGCTTTTAGTTGGAGGTCAATTTATCTGTAATTAATTACCACAGAGAACGCCTTAGTTATAGAGAATCAAATTCAATTCTCAGATACATTGGATATAATGTGTTTATTGTAATGAAATCTGACGCAATACTGGCGTCGGGTGACGTGAGAATTCTAGCCTACTGCACAGATGAAATTATTAGTACATGAGAATTCTACGTGGTGTTAATTTTACTTACTACAATAATTAGTAGAGTTAGTAATAATTAATGAGAATACAACAGTGTTGTATTCGGTGTTGGAAATTTCCAACACCTTGGGGTTTATGGTTATCTTCCACAAGTCACCTTGGGTCTACCTCTGTTGGTCTTTTGCTGCTCGACAATTGACTGCCCCTAGTGTTTGGGGGGTTTCCACCCTTGTTTACCTTGGGGGTAAATGGAAGTTTTTGCACTGGTAGGGGGCACTGAGTACTGCGCAGCTAGATTTCACCTATAACAGCGGCCGGCTCTATTCCTTCTGGGTACGCTGTCCTCTTTTGAGGCTTTTCTTTTCTTTTTCTTTTTGCCTGGTGGGGGAGGGGGGTCTGCCTTGGTGTTCCTTCTGCCCTGTTATACTATGGTTACTTTTGTTTGGTGGTACCCCCTGCTTCGGCCTCGTGAGTGGACACGTCCCAGGGGCTCAACATTAGCAGTGTTGGTTGGTAGCTTGGGCGCCGGTTAGCAGTACCATGCCTGATATTACTCTTAGCAAGCCCAGTCTAGCGGCCCTGGGAAACCCCGCGGGGTCACTCTTGTCCGATGGATGCAATCCCTGAGTTCTCTCGCTTTGTACAAGTTTGAGGGTTGCTCTGTCCTCTTGTCTTGGGGCAATACTCATTGTTTTTGCCTCCGTCATGCTGCCTGCTGGGTCGGTGACGCATTTTACCTCGAGTCCAGATAGCTTTGTTGCTTGTTTGTGACTCAATTCACCCAATCTATTGATAACATTCTTCGGGTGCAGGCAGCTCACGCATTGCAGGATATGTTTAGGTTGTTGTAATGTGCTAGGTTGGTTGCTTCCCCGGATGCCCCGAGGCTGCCCTGTTTTACTTACAAGGACCCAGACTTGAGGGTGTTGGTCGCGTCGGCCTTGGTTCAATCCGCTTCCCTTGTTCTTTCCCTGCTGTGGTTAGTTCAGTTCCTGTACCTCTTTCCCCCCCCACTCCCCCTAGTCAGCTGTTGCTCCAGGTCCTGGCTCACTTGGAAACTTACCAAGGGCGAGTAGTTCTCTTGGCCCCGTGGTTTTGGGCGCTGCTTGCCTGGTGAAAACTAGGTTTTTCCGTGGCTCCACCTTTGGACAGATCGGGCTGGTCCATTACGAGACTGGTTCACTCTTCTCGAGTCTTCGCGTTTGGTGTTTCTTACTCAAGTTTATCACCATCTGTATGTGATCTGGGGGCTTTGTCTCGGCGGCAGTATGAAGTTTCCTGGCGGTCCTTCCGTTTCTTTTTGACTCTGTTGTTGTACTTCGCTTTTGGTTCAGTTGTTGTCCTCTCTCTCGCGGTTGTTCCAGGACCGTCATCTTATGCCGAATACTGTCGCCTCATATCGTGTGGCGCTGGCGGAGCCACTGCAGTGTGCTTTCGGTATAGATATTTCTTCTGCGCCGTTTCGCAAGCTGTCTTGTGCGTTGTTTCGCCTCCAGCCTGCTCATGTAGGCCGGAGGGGAAACAACGCGTCCAAAGACCAGGATGGCTCCACCTGAGCTGTCCTGGTCTTTGGACAGAGTGCTCTCCTATCTCTCTTCTCATCAGTTTGTTGTGGCTCCTTCGATTCAAGATGGTTTTTCTAAGGCTCTTTTTTTTTTTTTTTTTTCCTGTTGGCATTGGCCTCTGGGGGTCGGGTTGGGGAGCTTTATGCTCTCTTCCGTCACAGAGGTGTCTGCTCTTTTGGTCATGGTGGTAGGTTTGTTCGTCTACAGCCAGCTGCTCCTTTTCTGGCGAAGAATGAGACTGCTGCTTTCCGGAGGGGTCCTTGGGTTGTTGATGCTTGGTTGGTCCGGCCAGGGTTGCATCATGTGTTGTGTCCGGTTGCTGCCCTTCGCCGTTATTAGCGCACCACGGCTTCTGTGTCTGGAGACGCGCTTTGGGTTGATCCGGTTTCCCTTCTTTCCTATTTGCAGGTACGGGTCTCTCAGGTCGTCTGCAGAGTTATTAAGTTTAGCCAGCCTGCAGTTTATCCTCGTGCCCATGACATTCGTAAGTTTGCTGCTCTTGCTGCCGTCTTTGGTAACATGTCCTGGGCTGATATTTGGGCATGGGGTTTTTGGCGGTCGAACAGGATCCTGGCTGCAAGCTACCTCCTTAACGTTCCTTGGCCTAGTCGGGCCTGTGTCGCTTTGGGTCGGCAGCTGCAGCCTGTCTTGACTTTAGGTTGAGATGTGAGCACCGACCACCTCCCGGGTAAGTCCCCTTTCTTTTTCGTCTTTTTTGAAGTAGGTCCGGGGAGCCATAGGTGCTCTCCTCAGAAAACCAGCGTTGAATGTAATGAATGGCCATTTTCTGGGCAAGTCCCTGAGGCTCCCTGGCAACCCTCCCTCCCTCTGGTCAGCGGCTTTTGCGTATTTTGATATCTAGTCTCAGAACTGGGGTGTGGATTGCTGGTGCGGGGGTCTGGGGCTCCCCCTTCCTCCTCCCTGGGAAGAGGAAGGGGGAGCTGCACAGACATGCGGCACGGTACATGTGACGTCATGCTTGTTTGCTCATTTTCATTTGGAGAGTTCTGTCCACTCGTTTGTCCATTTTCATCGTTTTAACGAGAATAGGGGTTTGTTTTGGGTCGCTTACCTTTCTGGGGCCCTGTCCCGGTCGACGGCAGATATAGAATGCTCCAAAATCACGTGTACCATTCTATAGGCCATTGCTCCTCGTGCCTCTGAGGGGGATGCCAGGTTCTGGCTCGTGGTCCCTGGTGGACCTAGAACTCCACCCATATCAACTGATGCCAAAGTTAGGGATAATGGCATTTCATTACATTCAACACTGGGTTTTTTCCCACAGGCCACGAATTGAAGAACGTGAAAGGCGTGTCCCAGACGAGAGGCGATCAGTTGCTGTTGAAGAGAAACGCCCAAGTGCCTGGCGTTCTCGTGAAGAACGTAAGGAAGACGTCCCAGAGGAAAAACCAAGGGTACCTCGTGAAGATGCAGATGATGATGGCTGGACTACTGTTAGACGTTGAGAGAAGCTTCTGATATAGTTTCATATCTGCAGAAATATTCTTGCTCTCAACATGGAGATAGTTTTATATTAACAGTGGAAGAAATGTTGAATTTAATCATTTCTTAATTAATAATGGGGGTAATTATTGTTCAGTATAAGGCCTTTCTTGGTGCTGCCGTAAACTTTGTGGCTGTTCTTCTGTGAAGGATCTAAATGATTACTACTGTAATGAAAGTCCAGAACTGATTTGGTACCAAGTTAAAGGTTTTTTTTTTTCTATAATTTGTGTTAGATAATTTTTCTTCTATGAATTTATGTATGTGCATACATATACTAGTATATCCAAATGTGTGTCTCAAACACAAACACACACACACACACACACACATGCATGCATACATATATATGTATATGTACTGTATATATAATAAACTCAGACTACTGTGGCCAATATAAAATAAAATGCCAGAGCATAGCTCAGGACACCTTTAGTCAACATTTTATTTGAGTCACCAACTTTCTCAAATGGTTCCATTAATGGAAATGACATGTTACACAGAGTACTGTGTACTAATAGGTGCATGGTTACATGCTAATTCAGTGCTTCCCTAAAGCCTTGGCAATTTTTCAAAAATGGCAGATCAATTATTCTGCTTTTAGCTGTCAAGATTGGTTCCCAGCATTTGCACCTTATTTACGTTTTTCGTGTATCAATATAAAAAAAATTGCACGTTCACCTCAAAACAACCTCCACCTTCCCAACATTACAGTTCGTACCTCTTCTATAGTTACCGGTACATCACCTGTTGAGTGCTCTTACACTCGCTCTGTACTGTGAATACCAAGGTCGGCGTTCAATCCCCGACCGTCAAAAGTAGTTGGGCACTGTTCCTTCCCCCGCCTCCCATCCCAAATCCTCATCCTGGCCCATTTCCAGTGCTATATAGTCTTAATGGCTTGGCACTTTCCTCTGATGGTTCCCTCCCTTTCCTCTTATTGCAGTCTATTATCCTCAAGAGTAATTTCCCCGCCTACATTTATTGTCTCGTATAATTTTCCCCCTTTACTATCTGTAACATTACCATTCATCAGTGTACCTGCTACACTTTTCTTATTTTCACTTTGTGAGGGTCTTGTTGAATTTTTTGTCCATCTTGTTTGCTGGTTTTTGTTTAATCTTCACATATCTTTGTGTAAGGGGGGTTCAGGTAACTATTGGAGTAGCAAAAATGAGAGTAATAGTGTCCCAAGCTGTGTGATACAAGGTCTTTTATTATTATTATATAATATATATATATATATAATCACACACACACACTGTACATTCATACACACATAGTACTATCTAATATTGATAAAATCATAAATGTTAGCCATAAAATTTATATAGATTTTTGGATGCCTCATTTTTTCGTTCTCAAGGTTTATTATAATTAATATCGTTTCCTTTGCAGTAACATGTCCTTTTTGTTATACTCTTTGTCATACCTATTCTGGTATTGCATATTTTGGCTTGACAATGTGAAATATTATTGTAGTCATCGATATATTATCAATAAAAGGTAGTGGTCTATTTTTGTCCTTTACTATTTAATCCTAATATGGTTAACCCCTTTAATGGTGATACTCCTTGTTGACTTCCCTTATTTTCAAGATGTTCAAGTGTAGAAGAAGGATACTGTCCCCCATATGATGGCTAAATTGAAGATGGTAAGGATACTTTTTCAATCCACATATTAACATTATTTAAAATGTGATGTAGATGGTGGCTTTTCTTGTACAAGTTTACCAACCTAGGGTGTCTTGGAGACTAGAAGCTGCCCCTATGTATGTGGTAACTAAACAGCTGGTATCAGTAAACAAACATTAGTATTAAATGTGAGCAAAAGTGTATGCCATTGCATACAGCAAAACAAGTAGTAGTGATTTCTGGAAGTTAAATATAGCAGAATGCTTAAAAAAAATTAGGGCAGTTCGTGTAAGGTGACCCTGGTGTAAGGGTCACTTTAAAGGGATATTTAGTGCATATTATATGTATTTAACTAACTTTCAAATATTAAAATTCAAAGAAATCACACTGGCATAATATATCAATGAGAGAATCATTCGTGGCAATGAGGTAACTTGAACCAGCATTTTCTTTGTGTTCTGAAGGTGTGTTGTAAGGTTGGGAACACCATAACTCACAGGCCAGAGTGTGTGCAGGCCATTCATAAAATCCTGGCTGTAGCACCAATAGGGACCTCCAGACCTTTGCAGCCATAGTAGTTCCAGGATGGCTGGTTTTTGTACTATAATGGCAGAGTGGATTAAAGTGACTGTCTGGGATTCACTGGCATGCTGATTCAACTCGTCTCATTGCCTCAAAGGATTTTATGATTAGAATTCATATACTTGTAATTGGTTATAGAAAATTACAAAATTTATGATAAAATCATGCTTTCTACAGTACCTTAGTGCTTACCTAGCAGTAATAGCCAGGTCTTGTTTGGCGATGCATTAAATAGGTATCCTTTATTATTTGTATTTTTTTTTTAATTTTGAATCTTGTTAGTTTCTCAAACGGGGTTTCCTGGGGCCCCAGGGCTTAGTGAGAGGTTACTAAGGGTTCCACAAGAGATAGTAATAATAAAAGATGATTATCCTGCCATTCATAGGAAAGCAATAAGTATACCGCTGCAATTTTCAACTTCTTACATGTGAGAAGGTTTTTCTCATTTAACCAGTATCGAGCAAAGATAAATCATCTCCTTTCGGTTGAAACTGATATCCATGTGTGTACGGTATATCTAAAGTTCAATCCTCCCAATATTTGTGTTCCAAAGATAAGCACAGGTGTCACAGAGAAGTAAAGTTCATTATCTAAATTGGCTAAAAAAATGTCGTGACCCACATGTTTGTATTGCCTTGATTTATCGTATGCTTTTTCAATGTGGTCAATGTTTATTTTTTGAGTTTACAGATATGGTTGATTTTTTTGTTCGATTAATAAGTGTAAATTTGTTTGATTAATAAATATATACTGTATGCAGGGGTTTACATAATGCAGGGGTTCCATGAGACAAATTATTTCAAGGGTAAAAAGGCTGAGAAACGCTGCTCTAGACCCTAGATTAATAAAAATTATATATGCATTATAGTTTGTGTTGCTGAGTATACAGAAGTTTATGAACATTTAATAATTATTCATCATAAAAATTATGGGTGCATTAGCAAATTTATCTTATAGTTATAAATGTTAAATAAGTCAAAATACATTCCGAAGTATATATAGTATTGTTTTTTAGATATATGAAGCAAAGATTATGGAGAAGACTTGAGTTCATTGAAAACTGGTGGGTCAGACAACTCATAATGAAAAGAAAGGAATTGTATTTTAAATAGGCTCTTTGTATTTACTACATACCATCTTATGACTGCACTAACAAGCACAAGTCTGGTACTGTAGTGACGACGACAACGCGAGTAGTGGTTACTAAGTTATTTATCAAATATAAAAGTAAAGCAGGATGCCATTAAAAACAAGCAGATCGGACAGTAAGGTGGGAATCTTGTTGACAGCTGGAAAATATCTATAAATCTGTTAATGTTCTGTAACTTTGTGTTATATAGCTACACTAGGTTACTACCACCACCTTATAATTACTTAACAAGTTAACCTCTTAATTTGGTATTTCAATTGGTGAAATAATCTGACATGCTTATGTCTTATTCTGAAGACATAAGAATGTCAGATTTCCATTCAAATGAAGGTTAGCATTAGAATAATGTATAAACAAAGAGCACCGCCAACTGTGGAAAATCTTTGTGCACACAATGTGCTTTTGTTTTCAGAATTAATTACATTATGGGCACATCCGATCCCACGACCGTCGTCGCCCCTAAATCAACACAACAATTACATTATGTAACTATGTACTGAGAGTTAATATTTCATGAACATTACTAGGAATTGTTAACCTTATGTACAGTATATATTAATGGGAATTATTAGTATTATATAAAGAAGTGAGAATTACTAATCGTTTATATAGGACTGGGAATTTCCCTCTTGAACATTTGGAAACTTGTGTTAACAAGATGCTTCCCGCAACATGCTGCTGGAGTGACAAAGGCTAGATGGAAGACCTCGTAGTTATTGCCTCACTAGAGTTGACCTCGCACCATCTGCAGTAGACATGACCGTAAGAGTTTTGCTGGGCTTTGTACCACATTGGTGTGGCCTTCACTCAGATGCCTCTGCTAAAGAAGCCATTCATGCCTCGACCCTCCCAGACGCGAATTCCTTCTTCCTATTTCTGCTGTCTATTTATAATGTGATACAATATTGATGGATGGTTAGTTACTGTGAATAACAAATTGCGTATTATCAAATGTGGCCTTCCTCCTGTCACCGAAAATGGAAAGTAAGAAACGTCTATGGGTAGGAGCATATTGCCCATATAAGATTAAATCATGGTCAGTTAATATAACAGACCTACATTAAAGATATATCTACATTTTCCATTGCAGAGCTGGGAAATTTACAGCCATATTTTTTCTGCATGCATAGTGACCCGCTTAAACTACAGGGACTAACTGTTAACTACTCATGGAATGGCGATCAGAGATTATCTAATGTACACAAGGAAAACGCTGGAGGGTCAGGTTCCAGACCTGTACAATAAAAGTACAACATACTGGAGAGAGATGATAGGAAGTGTAAAATGTATCTAAAAGTAGGTGCCATAAATCTGCCTACAAATATAAACAAAATATCGTTGGAACAATAATGGAAGCTTGTAAGAAAGAAATGGACTAAGTTTCTCTTGACGCTTGATCGGCCTGTCTTATGTCAGTGTGGGTCTTTGGGGTACGAAGACAGCTTCACAGACCAGGGAAGGCTGCCAGAGTAGAATACTAGTTCAAAATTGAAATTTGCCTTGCTAAAATCCTTGGTGAATCTGCTTCCCTTTGACACTGCTTATTGCTCATAGTCTCCCCGGCTTTGCGCCTTTTGATAATTACTTCACACTGCTTATCTTAATTATGCCTATGCTAGTGTTTTGGTAACCTCAATGATATCTAGGTATTACGGAATATTCTTATTAAATAGTATTTATAGCCATCTTGGCTTAGCGTTCTCTTTTACTATTTATTATTTACTGGTTTACTATTAATATTACTACTAACGTGCTGTTGCTACTGCTACTTCAACTACTACAAGTGATACTGCTGCTTTTGGTACAAACGTTCTGCTGCAGATATATTAATATAAAAACTACACTTTTTTTTAGACACTTTACACTTTACTATCAACTATAATGACATTGCAGGTATGGAATATTTGATGATAGCGGGTGACACTGCCGTTCCCGCCCCTTGAACCCCGGCTGGGGACATCCCTCAACAGATTAATTTTATTCGATATCTGCGTCTTCCCACAAAGGTCTCAAGACGGCTTATTGTCAACCTGAAACCTTACAAGTACCAGTTAGCTCTTGCTCATTGACGTCACTGCTGACTATCCTCCACCACCCAGGCGGCTGACCTGGGATCTTCAAGGCTCAGGGAAGGTAGGTAAAAGGGAGGAATATGATGCAGGAAAGAGTGTGGAGGGGAGTACAAGGGAAGCAAAAGTCTAGCCGCCTCGAATAATCTATTAGCACTCATAAGCATGTCCAACCCTATTAGCATTAGGGTTGGACATGTTTATGAGTGGGATTGAGTGGTTATAGATGGGAGCTGCCTCATATGGGCCAATAGGCCTTCTGCAGTTACCTTTATTCTTATGTTCTTATCTTTGGATGTGTTTAAGATGTTAAGTAGACATCACAGGGAAAGAGGATTTAGCAGCTCGATCCTAATTATATCCCCAAAAATTACTTAGGCTATGAATGTACACTTGTGTGTACTCACATGTGATTGTAGGATGAGCTATTGCAATAACCTATCTCTTGCTTCTTATCATACCTACTTCTGAAACTATATGGAGTTAGCCCCAACTATACCTTTCCTTTTAGCTCATTCCACTTACTATTCCTTACTATACTTACACAATAAATGTTTTCTTACATCCCAATGGCTCATCTGAGCTCACTTTTACCCCGTGTTCATGTCGAACATTTCGGTTCTATCCACTTTGTCAGTTCCTCTAAGACTCTTGTATGTCGTAATCAACATCTGAACCCAGTATGTGCTGCTAACATTTCCACTACAGCTCACCGGATGGGTATGGGGTATATAATAAATGAACTAAATTAAACTTCTGGCTTATCATATTTCCGTTGGACATAATTTCTCTTCCATAAAGCCACATGGATGTTTCTCTACATACCTAATTCTCTCTAGGTGCTTAACTATATCTTATCCTTATTATTCATTCCAAAATTATGTGTACTCACCTAGTTGTGCTTGCGGGGGTTGAGCTCTGGCTCTTTGGTCCCGCCTCTCAACAGTCAATCAACTGGAGTACAGATTACTGAGCCTACTGGGCTCTTATCATATCTACATTTGAAACTGTGTATGGAGTCTGCTTCCACCACATCATTGCCTAATGCATTCCATCTGTCAACTACTTAGGCTCTTACTCACTAACTAGGCTCTTACAAGTCAAGCCTGGCTTCGGGCTGGGCTTGGGGACTAGAATTCCCAGAACCCCTATCAATACTCTGACAATGAAAAAGTTCTTTTTAGCATCCTTGTGGTTCATTTGGATACTCAGTTTCCACCTGTGTCAACTTATTCGTGTACCACCAGTGTAGGTGTGTGTGTGTATTCACCTAGTTGTGCTTGCGGGGGTTGAGCTCTGTTTTTTCGGCCCTCCTCTCAACTGTCAGTCAATCAACTGCTACTAACCATTAATTTTTTTCACACACACACACACACCCAGGAAGCAGCCCGTAACAGCTGTCTAACTCCCAGGTACCTATTTACTGCTAGGTAACAGGTGCATCAGGGTGAAAGAAACTCATCCCATTTGTCTGCCGGCGTTGGGAATCGAACCCGAGCCACAGGATTGTGAGTCCCGTGCGCTGTCCACTCAGCTACCAGACCTCTTTTGTGCGTGCGTGCCTGCGTGCGTGCGTGCGTGTATGTGTGTGTAATTACCTAAGTGTAATTACAGGATGAGAGCTACGCTTATGGTGTCCCGTCTTCCCGGTACTCTTTATCATATATCGCTTTGAAACTAGTGACTGTGTCGGCCTCCACCACCACAATTAACTTGTTCCAACCTTATATCACTGTTTGTCATAGTGAACTTTTTAATGTTTTTTTCGGCAGCTTTGTTTCCTTGGAATGTATGACCTTGAAGTTTGAGACTTCAAGATTTCTTCTTTATCAATTGTGTATATTCCTGTTACTATTTTGTACATGATTGTAATTCATTGTGTCGGGGGACAGGTAGCCAGTGTATATATATACACATTAGGTTTATATCGAGGTCCCCCCCCCCCCCCCCAGAGGTGGAACTACTGACCCTCCCCAAGGATGCAACCCCACAACAAGCTGACTAACTCTTGGGTACCTATTTACTGCTGGGTGAACAGTGGCATTAGGTGATCGGAAACCACTCCCAATCATTTATGTCCTGCCCGGGATTTGAACCCGGAATTCCCGATTGTGAGTTGAGAAGGAACCCGGCTGCTACTGGGACCCTCCATGATGATCATAGCGCCTCTTTATTCTCTCTCTTATAGTTCTGGTATATTTCTGTGTTTAACTTAATTGTATTTCCGGGGATGAGCTGCGGCTCTTGGATCCCGCCTCTCGATCCTTAATCGATTGGAGTATAGGTCCACAGCTCTGTATCATGTATGTGTGTTTAAGGTGTATGGAATTGGCCGCAACCACTTCACTTCTAAGGGACCTTCCTAATGGTCAGTATCCTGCCACTGAAAAATTCCGTACATCTTTGTGATCCATTTGATTAAATTTCCATCTGTGTCCTTTTGTTCGTGTATTACCCATGCTAAATAGTCTGTCCTGTCTTTTCTCCTGAGCATTTTGTATCTGGTGAGCATGTCTCCCGGTAGTGAAAAGGGTTACAGAGGCACATCATGGGTTTAGGGACTGAACCCCACAATTCATTTAGCTAAGCAAATTACAATCTTGATAGCTAATTACAAAATTCAATGCACATCGTCACATCATCAATGGGTTCGAGATCGACCACAAGTATAGTTTCTAAATTAAGCAACTGACACATGTGGAGAGCTAGTGTCACAATTGATATGTTTGTCCTGCACACCGCCCCCCCATCCAGTGGGCAGCGGTGGATAGGTTACAATCACTTAGTTACTACCTACAGTTAGCAAACTGGGGATATTTGGCTAAAATTTCTAGTAGCAGATCATTTTGAATGAAATATTTGCACTTCGTTGGAACATTGGTTATAGAATTGTCTCTGAATTCACGTATCTTTTCGCACTCCATCACATAGTGACGGAGGGTGTGCGAATAATTTTGTTGACACAGTTTACATTTGGTCAGGTCTACATCGGCAGATAATGAGAATTCCCAGAGATACTTGTAACCGAGTCTAATTAAGCCGAGCAGTAGTAACATCTAGAAGTCTGCTGATTTTATTGGATGATCCAAAGATGTGTGGCTCCTCTTGCATGATAGTATGATGATAGATGGAATTACTGGTGTCGATTTCACTTTGCCTATAGAAGAGTTCTTATTTTTTATATATCCCTGTCATGTCTCCTCTCTCTCTCTCTTGCGTCGTCATATTTTTGTTTTTTAGATACATAAGAGTTCTATACCATTGTTGCAAATTTCTCAACATTTTGTAGTTCCTTGTGTGTGTATTTTAAGATGGGGCTCCACGATGGGGCGGCGTACTCTTAAACGGGTTTCACATTGGCGGTGTACAGCGATCAAATGCCTCCTTATTTAGATTCCTGAATGATGTTCTGACTTTCGCTAGTGAAGAATATGCTGCTGACGTTATCTTATTTATATGAGCCTCTAGAGTAAGGTTTGATGTTATGTCCACTCCCAGGTCCTCTTTAGTCTTGTGTATACTTAGTTGTGCTTGCGGGGGTTGAGCTCTGGCTCTTTGGTCCCGCCTCTCAACTCTCAATCAACTGGTGAACAGGTTCCTGAGCCTACTGGGCTCTATCATATCTACATTTGAACCTGTGTATGGAGTCAGCCTCCACCACATCACTGCCTAATGCATTCCATCTGTTAACTATCCTGACACTGTGCGCGAGCGCACGTACACGCGTCGTGTGCTGGTGTAAAAGGCAGCCTAAACCTTCCTTGACACACTCCTTGTGTTTACTCTCCGTGAGAACTAGCAGCTGTTGTGGGGGTGAGGAGGGGGGAGGGGGCAGAGTTGAGGAGGCTGTGGGAGTGTGGGTGAAGGGGAGGGGGTGGCTGTGACAGCGTGGGAAAGGGGGAGTGGGGGTGTTGGGGAAACAGTGGCAGTGTTGGGGGAAGGGGCAGTGTTGGGGGAGGGGGGCAGTGTTGAGGAGTCGAGGAGCCAGGAGGGGGGGGGTGTAGGCCAGTAAAGTGAAGGGGGTGCTGTGTTTGGGGGTGTGGGAGGGGGGGGGCAGGCTGTAGTTTAACAGCGCTTCACAGTGAGGCCGAGTAAGCAAACACATCCTACGTCTCAAGGTTTCAGAGTTTTGATGTAATATAATAATTTTAGTGGTTTATTTACACTTTGTTATGGGTGTTGGTGGAAGGGTTACAGAGGACTCCAATTCCTGTAAAGTGAGTGGAGAAGAAGCACACAAGTTTGACCTCTTCCATACTGTGTTATTTAAGAGAGCAAAGAGAGAAAGGGCAGCGTGAGGAGTTAGAAGACGGAGAGACATATTTCTTCTAAGTAAAAGAAATAATTCTAAGAAAATAAGTCTTCTAAGAAATAATTATGAAATGGCCCCACTCCCCAGTGCAACTTTAACTATATTTTGCATAATGAAGACCTTATCAAAATGTGTAAATCATTCACCATACAGCCAGTCCTCTGTTTAAGGTAGCCAGCTGCCGTCCATTTGAGGTAGCCAGCTGCCGTCCATTTGAGGTAGCCAGCTGCCGTCCATTTGAGGTAGCCAGCTGCCGTCCGTTTGAGGTGGCCAGCTGCCGTCCGTTTGAGGTGGCCAGCTGCCGTCCGTTTGAGGTAGCCAGCTGTTGTCCGTTTGAGGTAGCCAGCTGTCGTCCATTTGAGGTAGCCAGCTGCCGTCCGTTTGAGGTAGCCAGCTGCCGTCCGTTTGAGGTAGCCAGCTGCCGTCCGTTTGAGGTAGCCAGCTGCCGTCCGTTTGAGGTAGCCAGCAGTCGTCCTTTTAGGAGATTGTCCTGTGGAGGGCTTAGTTGACTCTGAGGTAATTCACACTGAAGGCTTCCAGTCCCCTGATCAATCAGGCTGTAACTCATACGTCAGACTGCGAGCAGCCGCGATCAACAGCCTGGTTGATCAGTCCAGCAACCAGGAGGCCTGGTCGACGACCGGGCCGCGGGGACGCTAAGCCCGGAAGCACCTCAAAGTAATCTCAAGGTAACCTCCCCGACAATGGGAAACCATATACAAAATGATACGAATACTCAGGTAGTAGACAAAAACAATTCCAGTTGATTGCAAAAAATATAATGATATCTTTCTGTTAAAGACTTGGTGACGGCGCAGAGTTGTGGGTTATGTGTACCTTGCTCGACCAGTCACGTTGGGTCTGGCCAGTACTGGAAGAGTGACTGGCGGGACAACCTCGACCCCTGGTCAGGGGGACCTCGAAGTGCCTAACAGGGTTCCTTTCCCTTTCTAGGCCACTAGGGATGGTGGCCCTCAGGTGAATTCAGGTATAATTCGTTTCTCCTCTGCTGCCCTCAGGATGGCTGTGGGGTCCATAATGAACTATTTAAACTAGTTTTGGGACAGTGAGCCGCATGCAACCACAGTCTAGACAGCCTTGGTCGGCGTACAGCTTACAGATGTACCATGACGCTCACTGTCTGACCTATATAATTTATCTTTAACCTTGACCTAAAAGTCACATGTTACGACGCTCACATCAAAGTGCACTTTGTTGTTATCATCTTCCAATATTACACCACAGATTTGTTCCACAGTGATCGTCAGCTAAGCATATAATTGTCAATACATGTAAGTTGTGCACGGTGGCATTCCCTAAGGTTAAAGCTTTAAGAGCACTGTTTACATTGCCTTCACCGTGCTTGGGTAAACACCGCGACCTGAGAGATGGAGCCGTCGGGACCACACTTCAGCTTGTCGGGAGAGTTGTGTGGGTGTGTAGCGACGCACTAGTTGTTATTGTGGCCTGTACACACTAATTCTTATTTTCGACTTACAATCGGGAATTCCGGGTCCATGAGGGGCCCACAGTCTGTAAGGTGCCCACAATCTGTGAGGTGGCCCCAGTCTGTAAGGTGCCTACAGTCTGTGAGGTGCCCACAGTCTGTGAGGTGCCCCCCAGTCTGTAAGGTGCCCACAGTCTGTTAGGAGCCCACTGTCTGTAAGGTGCTCCCAGTCATGTAAGGTGCCCCCAGTCTGTGAGGTGCCCAAAGTCTGTAAGGTGCCCACAGTCTGTAAGGTGCCCCCAGTCTGTGAGGTGGCCATAGTCTGTAAGGTGCCTCCAGTCTGTAAGGTGCCCACAGTCTGTAAGGTGCCCACAGTCTGTAAGGTGCCCACAGTCTGTAAGGTGCCGACAGTCTGTAAGGTGCCCACAGTCTGTAAGGTGCCCCCAGTCTGTGAGGTGCCCACAGTCTGTAAGGTGCCCACAGTCAGTGAGGTGCCCACAGTCTGTAAGGTGCCCACAGTCAGTGAGGTGCCCCCCAGTCTGTAAGGTGCCCACAGTCAGTGAGGTGCCCACAGTCTGTAAGGTGCCCACAGTCTGTAAGGTGCCCACAGTCTGTGAGGTGCCCCCCAGTCTGTAAGGTGCCCACAGTCTGTAAGGTGCCCACAGTCTGTAAGGTGCCCCCAGTCTGTAAGGTGCCCACAGTCTGTAAGGTGCCGACAGTCTGTAAGGTGCCCACAGTCTGTAAGGTGCCCCCAGTCTGTAAGGTGCCCACAGTCTGTAAGGTGCCCCCAGTCTGTGAGGTGCCCACAGTCTGTAAGGTGCCCACAGTCTGTAAGGTGCTCACAGTCTGTAAGGTGCCCCCAGTCTGTAAGGTGCCCCCCAGTCTGTGAGGTGCCCACAGTCTGTAAGGTGCCCACAGTCTGTAAGGTGCCCACAGTCTGTAAGGTGCACACAGTCTGTGAGGTGCCCACAGTCTGTGATGTGCCAACAGTCTGTGAGGTGCCAACAGTCTGTAAGGTGCCCACAGTCTGTGAGGTGCCCCCAGTCTGTAAGGTGCCCACAGTCTGTAAGGTGCCCACAGTTTGTAAGGTGCCCACAGTCTGTAAGGTGCCCACAGTCTGTGAGATGCCCACAGTCTGTGATGTGCCCACAGTCTGTGAGGTGCCAACAGTCTGTGAGGTGCTCACAGTCTGTAAGGTGCCCACAGTCTGTAAGGTGCCCACAGTCTGTAAGGTACCCACAGTCTGTGAGGTGCCCCCCAGTCTGTGAGGTGCCAACAGTCTGTGAGGTGCCCACAGTCTGTAAGGTGCCCACAGTCTGTAAGGTGCCCACAGTCTGTAAGGTGCCCACAGTCTGTAAGGTGCCCACAGTCTGTAAGGTGCCCACAGTCTGTGAGGTGCCAACAGTCTGTGAGGTGCCCACAGTCTGTAAGGTGCCCACAGTCTGTGAGGTGCCCACAGTCTGTGAGGTGCCCACAGTCTGTGAGGTGCCCCTCAGTCTGTAATGTGCCCCCAGTCTGTAAGGTGCCTACAGTCTGTGAGGTGCCCACAGTCTGTAAGGTGCCCACGGTCTGTGAGATCCCCACAGTCTGTGATGTGCCCACAGTCTGTGAGGTGCCAACAGTCTGTAAGGTGCCCACAGTCTGTGAGGTGCCCCCCAGTCTGTGAGGTGCCAACAGTCTGTAAGGTGCCCACAGTCTGTAAGGTGCCCACAGTCTGTGAGGTGCCAACAGTCTGTGATGTGCCCACAGTCTGTAAGGTGCCCACAGTCTGTGAGGTGCCCACAGTCTGTGAGGTGCCAACAGTCTGTGAGGTGCCCACAGTCTGTAAGGTGCCCACAGTCTGTAAGGTGCCCACAGTCTGTAAGGTGCCCACAGTCTGTGAGGTGCCCACAGTCTGTGAGGTGCCCACAGTCTGTGAGGTGCCCCTCAGTCTGTAAGGTGCCCACAGTCTGTAAGGTGCCCACAGTCTGTAAGGTGCCCAAAGTCTGTAAGGTGCCCACAGTCTGTAAGGTGCCCACAGTCTGTGAGGTGCCCACAGTCTGTGAGGTGCCCACAGTCTGTGAGGTGCCCACAGTCTGTGAGGTGCCCACGGTCTGTGAGATCCCCACAGTCTGTGAGGTGCCCACAGTCTGTGAGGTGCCCACGGTCTGTGAGGTGCCCACAGTCTGTAAGGTGCCCCCAGTCTGTAAGGTGCCTACAGTCTGTGAGGTGCCCACAGTCTGTGAGGTGCCCACGGTCTGTGAGGTGCCCACAGTCTGTAAGGTGCCCACAGTCTGTAAGGTGCCTACAGTCTGTGAGGTGCCCACAGTCTGTGAGGTGCCCACGGTCTGTGAGGTGCCCACAGTCTGTAAGGTGCCCACAGTCTGTAAGGTGCCTACAGTCTGTGAGATCCCCACAGTCTGTGAGGTGCCCACGGTCTGTGAGGTGCCCACAGTCTGTAAGGTGCCCACAGTCTGTAAGGTGCCTACAGTCTGTGAGGTGCCCACAGTCTGTAAGGTGCCCACAGTCTGTAAGGTGCCTACAGTCTGTGAGGTGCCCACAGTCTGTAAGGTGCCCACAGTCTGTAAGGTGCCTACAGTCTGTGAGGTGCCCACGGTCTGTGAGGTGCCCACAGTCTGTTAGGTGCCCACAGTCTGTAAGGTGCCTACAGTCTGTAAGGTGCCCACAGTCTGTAAGGTGCCCACAGTCTGTGAGGTGCCCACAGTCTGTGAGGTGCCCACAGTCTGTAAGGTGCCCACAGTCTGTGAGGTGTCCACAGTCTGTGAGGTGCCCACAGTCTGTGAGGTGCCCACAGTCTGTGAGGTGCCCACAGTCTGTGAGGTGCCCACAGTCTGTGAGGTGCCCACAGTCTGTAAGGTGCCCACAGTCTGTAAGGTGCCCCCAGTCTGTAAGGTGCCCACAGTCTGTGAGGTGCCCACAGTCTGTAAGGTGCCCACAGTCTGTAAGGTGCCCCCAGTCTGTAAGGTGCCCACAGTCTGTAAGGTGCCCACAGTCTGTGAGGTGCCCACAGTCTGTGAGGTGCCCACAGTCTGTAAGGTGCCCACAGTCTGTAAGGTGCCCACAGTCTGTGAGGTGCCCACAGTCTGTAAGGTGCCCACAGTCTGTAAGGTGCCCCCAGTCTGTAAGGTACCCACAGTCTGTAAGGTGCCCACAGTCTGTAAGGTGTCCCCAGTCTGTAAGGTGCCCACAGTCTGTAAGGTGCCCCCAGTCTGTAAGGTGCCCCCAGTCTGTAAGGTGCCCACAGTCTGTAAGGTGCCCACAGTCTGTAAGGTGCCCCCAGTCTGTAAGGTGCCCACAGTCTGTAAGGTGCCCCCAGTCTGTAAGGTGCCCACAGTCTGTAAGGTGCCCACAGTCTGTAAGGTGTCCCCAGTCTGTAAGGTGCCCACAGTCTGTAAGGTGCCGACAGTCTGTAAGGTGCCCACAGTCTGTAAGGTGCCCCCAGTCTGTAAGGTGCCCACAGTCTGTAAGGTGCCCCCAGTCTGTGAGGTGCCCACAGTCTGTAAGGTGCCCACAGTCTGTAAGGTGCTCACAGTCTGTAAGGTGCCCCCAGTCTGTAAGGTGCCCCCCAGTCTGTGAGGTGCCCACAGTCTGTAAGGTGCCCACAGTCTGTAAGGTGCCCACAGTCTGTAAGGTGCACACAGTCTGTGAGGTGCCCACAGTCTGTGATGTGCCAACAGTCTGTGAGGTGCCAACAGTCTGTAAGGTGCCCACAGTCTGTGAGGTGCCCCCAGTCTGTAAGGTGCCCACAGTCTGTAAGGTGCCCACAGTTTGTAAGGTGCCCACAGTCTGTAAGGTGCCCACAGTCTGTGAGATGCCCACAGTCTGTGATGTGCCCACAGTCTGTGAGGTGCCAACAGTCTGTGAGGTGCCCACAGTCTGTAAGGTGCCCACAGTCTGTAAGGTGCCCACAGTCTGTAAGGTACCCACAGTCTGTGAGGTGCCCCCCAGTCTGTGAGGTGCCAGCAGTCTGTGAGGTGCCCACAGTCTGTAAGGTGCCCACAGTCTGTAAGGTGCCCACAGTCTGTAAGGTGCCCACAGTCTGTAAGGTGCCCACAGTCTGTAAGGTGCCCACAGTCTGTGAGGTGCCAACAGTCTGTGAGGTGCCCACAGTCTGTAAGGTGCCCACAGTCTGTGAGGTGCCCACAGTCTGTGAGGTGCCCACAGTCTGTGAGGTGCCCCTCAGTCTGTAATGTGCCCCCAGTCTGTAAGGTGCCTACAGTCTGTGAGGTGCCCACAGTCTGTGAGGTGCCCACGGTCTGTGAGATCCCCACAGTCTGTGATGTGCCCACAGTCTGTGAGGTGCCAACAGTCTGTAAGGTGCCCACAGTCTGTGAGGTGCCCCCCAGTCTGTGAGGTGCCAACAGTCTGTAAGGTGCCCACAGTCTGTAAGGTGCCCACAGTCTGTGAGGTGCCCACAGTCTGTGAGGTGCCAACAGTCTGTGAGGTGCCCACAGTCTGTAAGGTGCCCACAGTCTGTAAGGTGCCTACAGTCTGTGAGGTGCCCACAGTCTGTGAGATCCCCACAGTCTGTGAGGTGCCCACGGTCTGTGAGGTGCCCACAGTCTGTAAGGTGCCCACAGTCTGTAAGGTGCCTACAGTCTGTGAGGTGCCCACAGTCTGTAAGGTGCCCACAGTCTGTAAGGTGCCTACAGTCTGTGAGGTGCCCACAGTCTGTAAGGTGCCCACAGTCTGTAAGGTGCCTACAGTCTGTGAGGTGCCCACGGTCTGTGAGGTGCCCACAGTCTGTAAGGTGCCTACAGTCTGTAAGGTGCCCACAGTCTGTAAGGTGCCCACAGTCTGTAAGGTGCCCACAGTCTGTGAGGTGCCCACAGTCTGTGAGGTGCCCACAGTCTGTAAGGTGCCCACAGTCTGTGAGGTGTCCACAGTCTGTGAGGTGCCCACAGTCTGTGAGGTGCCCACAGTCTGTGAGGTGCCCACAGTCTGTGAGGTGCCCACAGTCTGTAAGGTGCCCCCAGTCTGTAAGGTGCCCACAGTCTGTGAGGTGCCCACAGTCTGTAAGGTGCCCACAGTCTGTAAGGTGCCCACAGTCTGTAAGGTGCCCCCAGTCTGTAAGGTGCCCCCAGTCTGTAAGGTGCCCACAGTCTGTGAGGTGCCCACAGTCTGTGAGGTGCCCACAGTCTGTGAGGTGCCCACAGTCTGTAAGGTGCCCACAGTCTGTGAGGTGCCCACAGTCTGTAAGGTGCCCACAGTCTGTAAGGTGCCCCCAGTCTGTAAGGTACCCACAGTCTGTAAGGTGCCCACAGTCTGTAAGGTGTCCCCAGTCTGTAAGGTGCCCACAGTCTGTAAGGTGCCCCCAGTCTGTAAGGTGCCCCCAGTCTGTAAGGTGCCCACAGTCTGTAAGGTGCCCACAGTCTGTAAGGTGCCCCCAGTCTGTAAGGTGCCCACAGTCTGTAAGGTGCCCCCAGTCTGTAAGGTGCCCCCAGTCTGTAAGGTGCCCACAATCTGTGAGGTGCCCACAGTCTGTAAGGTGCCCCCAGTCTGTAAGGTGCCCACAGTCTGTAAGGTGCCCCCAGTCTGTAAGGTGCCCCCAGTCTGTAAGGTGCCCCCAGTCTGTAAGGTACCCACAGTCTGTAAGGTGCCCACAGTCTGTGAGGTGCCCACAGTCTGTAAGGTGTCCCCAGTCTGTAAGGTGCCCACAGTCTGTAAGGTGCCCCCAGTCTGTAAGGTGCCCACAGTCTGTAAGGTGCCCACAGTCTGTGAGGTGCCCACAGTCTGTGAGGTGCCCACAGTCTGTAAGGTGTCCCCAGTCTGTAAGGTGCCCACAGTCTGTAAGGTGTCCCCAGTCTGTAAGGTGCCCACAGTCTGTAAGGTGCCCCCAGTCTGTAAGGTGCCCCCAGTCTGTAAGGTGCCCACAGTCTGTGAGGTGCCCACAGTCTGTGAGGTGCCCACAGTCTGTAAGGTGCCCCCAGTCTGTAAGGTGCCCACAGTCTGTAGGGTGCCCCCAGTCTGTAAGGTGCCCCCAGTCTGTAAGGTGCCCCCAGTCTGTAAGGTGCCCACAGTCTGTAAGGTGCCCCCAGTCTGTAAGGTGCCCACAATCTGTGAGGTGCCCACAGTCTGTAAGGTGCCCCCAGTCTGTAAGGTGCCCACAATCTGTGAGGTGCCCACAGTCTGTAAGGTGTCCCCAGTCTGTAAGGTGCCCACAGTCTGTAAGGTGTCCCCAGTCTGTAAGGTGCCCACAGTCTGTAAGGTGCCCACAGTCTGTGAGGTGCCCACAGTCTGTGAGGTGCCCCCAGTCTGTAAGGTGCCCACAATCTGTAAGGTGCCCCCAGTCTGTAAGGTGCCCACAATCTGTTAGGTGCCCACAGTCTGTAAGGTGCCCCCAGTCTGTAAGGTGCCCACAATCTGTAAGGTGCCCACAGTCTGTAAGGTGCCCCCAGTCTGTAAGGTGCCCCCAGTCTGTAAGGTGCCCACAGTCTGTAAGGTGCCCACAGTCTGTGAGGTGCCCACAGTCTGTAAGGTGCCCCCAGTCTGTAAGGTGCCCACAATCTGTAAGGTGCCCCCAGTCTGTAAGGTGCCCACAGTCTGTAAGGTGCCCACAGTCTGTAAGGTGCCCCCAGTCTGTAAGGTGCCCCCAGTCTGTAAGGTGTCCCCAGTCTGTAAGGTGCCCCCAGTCTGTAAGGTGCCCACAGTCTGTAAGGTGCCCACAGTCTGTGAGGTGCCCACAGTCTGTAAGGTGCCCCCAGTCTGTAAGGTGCCCCCAGTCTGTAAGGTGCCCCCAGTCTGTAAGGTGCCCACAGTCTGTAAGGTGCCCACAGTCTGTGAGGTGCCCACAGTCTGTAAGGTGCCCCCAGTCTGTAAGGTGCCCCCAGTCTGTAAGGTGCCCCCAGTCTGTAAGGTGCCCACAGTCTGTAAGGTGCCCACAGTCTGTGAGGTGCCCACAGTCTGTAAGGTGCCCCCAGTCTGTAAGGTGCCCCCAGTCTGTAAGGTGCCCCCAGTCTGTAAGGTGCCCACAGTCTGTAAGGTGCCCACAGTCTGTAAGGTGCCCACAGTCTGTAAGGTGCCCACAGTCTGTAAGGTGCCCACAGTCTGTAAGGTGCCCCCAGTCTGTAAGGTGCCCACAGTCTGTAAGGTGCCCACAGTCTGTGAGGTGCCCCCAGTCTGTAAGGTGCCCACAGTCTGTAAGGTGCCCACAGTCTGTAAGGTGCCCACAGTCTGTAAGGTGCCCACAATCTGTAAGGTGCCCACAGTATCTTCAGCTATATGATCTAGGCCTTGAATATTTAGATGATTTGCAATGTGTTTGAGTGAGTATTCCGTACTTAAGTTAAGGGTTGTAATCCGAGGATAATTAGTATTAAGGACTTGCCCGAGACGCCATGCGTGCTAGTGGATGTACATGAATGTAAGAACTCTTGTGTATACTGAGTATATTTAAAAAAAAAGTGTGTGTACGGAGCCGGCGTCATCCTCCCCCAGTCACGCGCCCTGTGACTCACCAGTGAGACGGACCTATGTTATCAAGGATGGACCCGTGCTATACATTCATATATATATTCATCAAACAGCAGATGCTGTTGTAATGTTTAATGCATTTATAAATTACGTCAGTCGTAGTTTTACACATACAGTAAACGTTGGGTCTACGTCGCTTGCTTGCCGATACACTCCGCTCGCCCTCTGCGTACCCGACTGAAGGAACTATTTATTTTGCGATTAATATTTCATTTAGGATTCAAGTTCTGGTTTAATTTATAAATATATATTAAAACGTATTTTTTTATTATTAACACGTGGCAGAGTGAACAGCTTTCAGGGGGTCGTAATCCTAAGGGCCTGGGTTCGATTCCTGGCCGAGGCAGAAACAAATGGGTAGAGTTCACCTTGCAGTAAATAGGTACCTGAGAGTTGGGCAACTTCTGCGAGCTACATCCTGGGGATGTGTGTATATTAGAGATATGGTAGATATAATACGAGGAAAATTGGTCGGAGGTCAGTACATTAGACAGCCAACGGTTAGAAAGGCGGGGTCCAAGAGCTAACAGCTCGATCCTGCAGACACAAATAACAGCAATGTGCTGCTACCCTATATGAAGGATTACAGTATTGATCGAAGACTGTCTGTAAGTTCATATAATATCCCAACCTCACAAGATAGTTAGTCATTTATGAAATCGGGAGAGAACATGAAATGTGAGTCTAATCTATTAGTCTGCACTAGCAAAATCTAGGTACAGCGCAAGAATATCCTCCAATATTTATGCGTGTATGAAGCAGTTACAGAACTGAAGGTACCTCATAAAATTTGGTCTGAAATAAAACAGCAATCACAAATCAAATCAAATTTTATTGCAGGTAAAGTATATACATACAAGGTGAGATACAAACATAATGTTGGATTTATAGATAGAGCAAGTACATAAAATGCCTAAAGCCACTTACGCACAGCGTTTCGGGCAAGACTAAGGTATAGGCTAAGTAAAGGCTACTCAAGACTAATTAGGCTAAGACACAGTATAGTATTGTGAACACGACCCTAGTTAGGTCGTGCTCACAATTGCTTATTTTATTTATACAAACAAGAGTTCTTACATTCTTGTAAAGCCACTAGCACGCATAACGTTTAGGGCAGGTAGTCTTAATTTTCCCTGGAATACGACCCGCCAAATCGTTTAAAAACAGGTACCCATTCACTGCTGGGTGAACAGAGACGTACAGTTAAGGTTTGGGCCTAGTCAATCCTCATCCGCCAGGATATGGTCAGGATGTAGTTACATCCTGTAGTAGGATGTAGTTACATCCTGATTGGGCCAGGATCCGAACGCCAGGCCAGGATACGAACCTAGGCTCGCTTGCGGGGCGAGCATGTTACCACTGCCCACAAAGGTTATGGTTGCCTAATTCTGAGCATTCTCTCTCTCAAATCATATACACCGATCATTCCCAACACCGCCCCACGGGTGCAGCTGGAAGTGCAGTTGTCCTGACAATGGGCGATGGCTTATATTTTGAGTGGGGAGTCCGTACAAACAACTGGGCCTCTACCCCTCTGACCGAACAATTTGCCTTGCTCCTTGTACTGAAATATGTACAAGTCTCCAAACTTGATACATTAATTGTAAGTGACTCTTTATCATCCTTAACTGCTCTTAACTCTTTAAGACAACTGTAACATGCTCGAGTCCGAAGCTAGACATAAATACAACAAAATTATTAATGATGGTAACAGAGTCCATTTCATGTGGTCTCCATCTGATGTTGGCCTCCGGATGCATGATAGAGCTGATGAGTTAGCCAAAGAATCTACCATTAAAGGAGAAATTAAGTGTAACCTTGGGTTGTCAATGAGCAGTCTGAGAGCAATAGTACTCCAAGAACTTCAACAAAATCTTGTAGATCAGAGGTAAAGTGAAATCGACACCAGTAATTCCATCTGTCATCATACTATCATGCAAGAGGAGCCACACATCTATGGTTCATCCAATAAAATCAGCAGACTTCTAGATGTTACTACTGTTCGGCTTAGACTCGGTTACAAGTATCTCTGGGAATTCTCATTACCTGCTGATGTAGACCTGACCAAATATAAACTGTGTCAACAAAATTATTCGCACACCCTCCGTCACTATGTGATGGAGTGCGAAAAGATACGTGAATTCAGAGACAATTCTATAACCAATGTTCCAACGATGTGTAAATATTTAATTCAAAATGATCAGCTAACAGAAATTTTAGCCAAATATCCCCAGTTTGCTAACTGTAGGTAGTAACTAAGTGATTGTAACCTATCCACCGCTTTTCACTGGATGGGGGGCGGTGCATTGTAAGACAAACATATCAATTGTGACACTAGCTCTACACATATGTCAATTGCTTCATTTAGAAACTATACTTTTGGTCGATCTCGAACCCATTGTTGATGTGACGACGTATACTGAATTTTAGCTCATCAAGATTGTAACTTACTAGCTAAATGAATTGTGGGGTTCAGTTCCTAGGCCCATTATGTGCCTCTGTAACCCTTTCCACTACCGCCCACAAGATGGGTATGGGTGCATAATAAATGAGCTAATCTAACCTAAAAAACTAATTCTAGCAATTACAATGTCACACTCTAATGGCTGTTTTGTGCTGTCCGTACATATAGTTCTCGGTTCTCAACATAACTATAGTGACCTTGTATGAGACAGGAAGGCGACGGCTTGCCAATAGTCCTTCAAAGATCCTATCTTTTCTGGAGAATGTGTAACACCGGACACCAAAAATCATTCCAGAGCTAAGTCAACTCTCTTATCATGAACGGTTGAGGGCCACAGAGCTAACAACACTGCAAACTAGATATGACAGGGCGGATCTCATTGAAATTTAAAATACTGAACAATTTGGAGGATGTTGATCCGGACAATTTCTTCAAAAGGTCAGGTGTAGCACAAACAAGGAGCAACGGTTTCAAGCTCAACAAGCCACAATGTAGGACTGAGAATAGATGCTTTTTATCCACAGGGTTATAAACTAATGGAACCGCCTACCGTCCGAAGCCGTAACTGCCAAAACTCTGTTAACTTTTAAAGTACAGCTGGGAAAGATAATCAAGGCAAATGGAGGATCTTCGACAAGCCGTTGGCTTCCTGTCCTTGTCGAGGCCACTAGCGTTAGTGGCCCTCAGGTAAATTATTCCTGAGGATCTTTTCCACCTAATGTTATAATAATAAATTATTATTATACAATTGTAGGGTTTACAACGTGGCTATATATTTGGAGTTGGTTAATATTCAGCATGTCTGTACTCAAGAGGGCAAGGGCCAGTGGTCTACGTGAGGGGATTCAGGGCCATTGGTTCACATGAGGGTGAGGTTCATTGGACCCAGAGAAGGCTTTCTGAACTCTGGGTTCGAGGACCATGTCGAGTGATCCAGTTGGTGCCCCAATCAATTAATATGATGCCCCATATGGGGAAAAAGATCAACCTCAGGACGGGGCATGCAGAGACCAATGATCCACGTGAGGGGGACGAAGTTCAAGCAAAGAGGTCATGAGAACTGTGGCCATGTGAAGGGGCGAGGACCAAGTCCAGGCCGGGGCATGAGGGCGGTGGTCTTTGTGAAGAGGACGAGTACCTAGCCCAGGGTCCGGGCATGAAGGCTATGGTTTATATGAAGGGGGGGTGGGGGGTGATCAGACCTCGCTCGTGTCCAGGGCATGAGGGGTGTGAGGGGGAGACGTCGAAGACCAAGCCCAGGCCGGGGCATGAGGGATGTGGCCGGGACACCTCCAGGGTTCCAACATTACCACCCCGCCCCGTCGCTCACTCCCTCACACCTGCTTCATCATCCCTCCTCACCTCATACATCTCACACAAATATCTAGCCACTTCCCAGGAATAAAGTGAGCCCCCGGCCCGTGCTAGCAGCGAGGATAATAAAGGTTTCAGAAGAAGTTTGGGGGCCGTGTTTACCGCCATGACGTAATTGTTCCCGTGACTGCGCAGTGGCAAACGCCATATTGACTCCACAGGCGGCGTTCACTCCACGCAAATTCCTTTATTTTTTACCCTCCGCAGGTGAGTTGATGGGTTGGCAGAAGGGTTGATAAAGGGGGAGGAGAGTGGGCACCCGGCAGGAGGGGTGTGATGGGGCAGGGGGTGTAGTTTGTGGGGTTGTTAAGGGGTTTGTGAGGAGGAGTGACACTTGTGTTGATGGTTTCATTCATCAGCTGTTGTGTGGCCTGGCTGGTGGCCTGAGGCCCATGTATCGCCTCCCTGGGCCCCATACCCGCCTGCTCTACCCGCTCTGGGCACGGGGATACCCCCCCTCTCTCTCTCTCTCTCTCTTGGTGCAAGCTGTGACAAATCCCTCAGGTAAGAGTGGAGTAGAAGGGTGGCGAGTTTCCTTGTGTGTTGTGTCCTGGAGTACATGACTGGCGGGGGGCTGTACTCGGGGCCCTGGAGCTCTAACTTCACTAATGTTACCACACAGCAACTCTACTTACACTTGGTGATAATGTTAGCAGTGTTTTAAGCCGCTGCCTCTTGAATTTTACAATAAAATTGTTTACGTTGACCCAATTTGTTTTTTATGGTTACTCATTATTATAGAATACCAGAGTTTACAGTGTGAGGTAGAGTTGTGTGGTGCCCGTGCATCCTATCAGGCCGAATTACCAGAATGAAGTAAAATTTTAAGGGACTTTGGTTGTACTTAGTAGTGGTAGACTAAAAATCTATTAGCTGAAACCCAAACTAAGTCATTCAAAGGGTTTAAAACTGAGACAAAATAGGGGAGGGGGGGGGGGAAGAAGTGGCATAGGGTGAGAGAAAATATTAAATCCAGGGTAAAATAGGTAATGAAAATTGAGTCATGTACAGAAACAATTTAAATATACAGTAATTAATAACGAAACACTATGAAACGCCCAAAATGCTGTGCGTGTTGGTGGCGTTATAAGAATGTAAAAACATCAATGCTATGTACCCTCTTAAACCCAATGTACCTTTTATATACACCACCAAATTTCTTCAGATTGAAAGGAATTAATTTTTGGGCAAAAGTAACTAGAGAAACTAGGTCTGTATTATAGGTGGCTTACTTTTAGTAGAATGCAGTGACTAATTATTTTACGTGGAAAAATTTTGTGATACATTCTGGAACAGTGCAAGAAAACAATATACGAGACTTGGTTCTGGCCAACAGGAAGGCACTGGTAAATAATTTGTAATAGGGAATGTTAGGGAACAGTGATCATAAGAAAATCAAATCAGGTTTAAGATAGCATGAAAACATTCCCAGAGGAAATTCTATTAGTGTACATGAGCAATTGAGGAGTTACTTGGGGAGAGTTACTTGGGGAGGGTTACCTTACCTTGAGGTGCTTCCGGGGCTTAGCATCCCCGCGGCCCGGTCGTCAACCAGGCCTCCTGGTTGCTGGACTGATCAACCAGGCTGTTAGACGCGGCTGCTCGCAGCCTGATGTGAGAGTCACAGCCTGGTTGATCAGGTATCCTTTGGAGGTGCTTATCCAGTTCTCTCTTGAACACTGTGAGGGGTCTGCCAGTTATGTCCCTTATGTGTAGTGGAAACGTGTTGAACAGTCTCGGGCCTCTGATGTTGATAGTTCTCTCAGTACCTGTTGCATCTCTGCTTTTCAATGGGGGTATTCTGCACATCCTGCCATGTCTTCTGGTCTCATGTGATGTTATTTCTGTGTGCAGGTTTGGGACTAGCCCCTCAATTATTTTCCACGTGTAAATTATTATGTATCTCTCCCGCCTGCGCTCAAGAGAGTACAGATTTAGGCTCTTTAGTAGGTCCCAGTAATTTAGATGTTTTACTGAGTGGATTCTAGCAGTAAAGGATCTCTGCATGCTCTCCAGGTCAGCAATTTCTCCAGCTTTGAAAGAGGCTGTCATTGTGCAGCAGTATTCCACTCTAGAGAGCACAAGCGTTTTGAAAAGTATCATCATCGGTATACAGTAGCATCTCTAGTGTGAAAAGTTTTTATCCAACCTATCATTTTTCTTGCAGTTGTGACGACTACTTTATTGTGTTCTTTAAAGGTAAGGTCTTCCGACATGAGTACACCCAGATCCTTTACATTGCCTTTTCGTTCTATGTTATGATTTGCCTGAGTTTTGTATGTGGTTTCCGTTTTTATATTTTCATTTTTTCTGTAGCGCTTGCGCTGGAACTTATCTCCGTTAAACACCATATTATTTTCTGTAGCCCATAGAAAGACCTGATGTACATCTGATTGGAGGTTTGCCATGTCCTCTATGTTGCCTACTCTCATGAAAATCCTAGTGTCAGGTGCAAAGGAGGATACAGTGCTATAGGTTGTGTTCTTGTCTATGTCCGATATGAGGATGAGAAAAAGTACTGGAGCAAGCACAATACCCTGGGGGACTGAGCTCTTCATGGTTGATGGGCTGGATTTTATTTTGTTGACTATTACACATTGGGTTCTGTTAGTCAGGAAATTGTAGATCCATCTGCCTATTTTTCTGGTAATTCCTTTTGAACGCATTTTATGGGCAATAACACCATGGTCACATTTATCAAAAGCATTTGCGAAATCTGTAAATTACATCAGCATTTTGTTTCTTCCATAGCATCTAATGCCACATCATAGTGGTCCAGCAACTGAGACAGGCAAGAGCGCCCTGTTCTGAAACCATGTTGTCCGGGGTTATGGACATGCTGTGATTCCATGTATTTTGTGATCTTACTTCTTAGCACTCTCAAAAAATTTTATGATGTGTGATGTTAGTGCTATCGGTCTGTAATTTTTTGCCTCTGCCTTATTTCCTCCTTTATGGAGTGGTGCTATCTCTGCTGTTTTTAGTATGTCAGGAATAACGCCAGTATCTAGGCTTTGTCTCCACAGAATGTGAAGGGCCTGTGATAGTGATTTGTAAGTTCTTGATGAATATGGAGTTCCAAGAATCCGGGCCTGGTGCAGAGTGCATAGGCATACTGTTTATGGCTTCTTCAAAGTTCAGTGGGATAGGGTGACGTCTGATATATGATTTGATGTTGGTATCATATCCATGAAAAATTCATTTGGGTTATCAATCTTTAGTGCATTTAATGGCTCGCTGAAAACAGAGTCGTACTGCTTACTCAGTAGCTCGCTCATTTCTTTGTTGTCATTGGTGAAAGTTCCATCTCCCTTTCGCAGGGGCCCGATACTAGATGTAGTTTTTGATCTTGATTTTGCATAGGAGAAAAAATATTTCGGATTTCTCTCTATTTCACTGATGGCCTTTTGCTCTCTCTGCCTCTCCTGGGTTTTGTATGATTCTTGTAGCTTGAGTTTAATTGTTTCTATTTCTCTACCTAACCTTCTTCGCCGTTCTTAAAATAGGGTGCGACTCTCAAGTTGTTCCGTGATTCGTTTTCTTCGCCTGTATAGGGAACGACGTTCCCGTTCCAATCTGCATCTCTTTCCCTTTTTTCTTAGGGGTATGCGGTTTGAACATATTTCTAATGCTAATGAGCTTATTTTTTCCAGGTACTGGTTCAGGTTTGCATTTTCTAGCTGTTCTTCCCAGTTTATTTCTGTAAAGTCCTGGTTTATTTGCTCCCAGTTTATCTGGTTCCCAGGGTAGGTTGGTCCATAACACAACTTGCAGCAGGTAACATGGTACTGTGCTGGATTATTGAGATATATACAAGAGTTGTTACATTCTTGTACAGCCACTAGTACGCGTAGCGTTTCGGGCAGGTCCATGGAATACGATCCCCTGCCACGAAGAATCGTTTTTTCATCCAAGTACACATTTTACTGTTGCGTTAAACAGAGGCTACAGTTAAGGAATTGCGCCCAGTAAATCCTCCCTGGCCAGGATACGAACCCATGACATATCGCTCGCGGAACGCCAGGCGAGTGTCTTACCACTACACCACGGAGACTGTAAGGTTATTATGATGTTAACCCTTGCACTGCACCACCAGACTGCACCAGCCAACATGAGATTTTTAGTATATCGTAAGATTCGAAACCCCCATGAATTCTAGGGGGGGTACACATTTGCTTCATGAAGCCTCCAGTAACCATCCCCCATTTTGAAAAAACATCCTGAGTCCCTCACTTTCCTTCCATGGGCTTAGTAACGCGGCCTAGGTTACTAAGGCCTACGATACATTCCTAAGGTCGAGGCATTAGGAACGTGTACGACAGCCATGCTATGAGCCACTGAAATTTTAACAGCAGCGAGTGAGTGATTACCATTATATATTTCAGGCAAAATGATGTGCGCTATGTCCAATTATAAGATTTAGGCTTTATAATAAATATATATATATAATTAGTATGACTAAATACATGTGCATATATTTATACACATATCTATATATACATGTATATTTTCAAAGTTATACAAAATGAACACCACTTTTGACAGACATGTACAACTTGCTAGAGCAAAAAACTAAATAAATTAAGTGAAAAACAATGGAAATAAATTGACAAATTTATTCCCATGTGGCAACTCATTTAAAAAAAAAAAAAAAAAACTTAAGGCCACTACAGCTAAACTACAAGAGGTAGACTTTTTACTTGAGTTTTCGTGCTTCCTGGGTGCTAATTAACAATACCGAAAGAAAAAATACTGTTTTTGGAATTGCAGTGGTACCTCAGCTTACGAATATAATCCATTCCCAGAGATGGCTCGTAAGCCGAATATTCGTAAACTGAAGTGAATTTCCCCATAAGAAATAATGTAAATTGAATTACTCCGCTCCAGGCTCCCCAAAAACTCAACTTCAAAGTAAATTTTATACCTAATTCACCCAAATCTTCAGTACTAAAGTATGTACAAGTTATTAGTACTTACCTATACCTGTACTGATGACTCTTGTTGGCGTATGGAGACGGTGAGGAGGGGGAAAGGGAAGGGGAGTCCCCTTCCATTATAATATCAGGCAATGATGATTTCTCCGAGGTACACTGGCATGTTTTGCCTGCAAACCACTAGGACCTGCTTGTGACTCACTGCTTGTTTTTCTCACTAAAAACCTATCTAGCGACACTTGGTTTTTCCCTACATTGTAACACTTGTCTGAAGTGAGACATCATATTGTCATTAAAAAGGTTAACACAACGGTCTGCTACAGCTTGATTTGGGTGACACTTTTCAGCAAAACTTTGCAATTCTTCCCATACTGCACACATTTTCTTAAATTAGGAAGGGACAGCCTCTACTCTACATCATCAACCCTCGTACCATTTTTATGTTTACAAATGGTCTCATGTTTTTCCTCTATGGTCATTCTCACATGTGTTTTCTTGGCTAGAACCTTACCACTGGCTTTCTTGGGACCCATGACAAGATATATGATAACTTTTATATTCAAATACCCAAAAATCTGAAAAAAAAAGTTAATTCCTTACAAAGAATTTGGGTGCAATTGTCACTAGGCGGGAGACACTGGTAAACTGGGGTGTGGTCGCCGTACCACCATGCTCTAGATTGGCCATACGTGTATCGACAAACTTCATTTCCCGAGGCAAAGCTTGTAACCCGATTTATAAGCTCGCATTAAAAATGGAGAAGTAAAACAAAAAAATTATCAAATTATCAAGAACAGTTAATTTTTTTTTAATTATTGGAGATTATAACACAAAGATGTTAATGTTATTCTGGAATCTTGCAATTGGTAGGCCCTATTTAGCTTATGTAATTCAGTTTTGGTTGCCATATTATAGAGTGGACATAAATTCACTTGAAAACCTGCATAGAAGACAAAGGACTGGGGATACGGTACTTTATGATGTACATAAATGGATGAATGGGTATAACAAAGGGATTATAAATAAGGATTTAAATATATCAACACAAAATAGAGCACGAAATAGTACCTATAAATACTGGTTTGGAAATGAGGGTGTTAATTTATGGGACATTACTGTACCAGGTTTCATAAGACATATGGGGGGGGGGGGGATTGGATTGTGTTTAAGCTTGAGTTAGATATATACATTCTTCTGAATTTGCCAGAGGGTTACCATATACAGTATATGTGGTGTCCTCGATGGAGGTAGGAAGTTGGCAGTTTGTCAAAAGGCTTCGCCAATTGTTTCTGAGGATTTATCTCAACTGGATTTTGAACTGAAGTAATGTCTTCACATTTATGGCTTCAGCAAGCAGGCAGTTGCACGAGTTTATATACTGCCTGTACTTTATAACTATATGGGCAGAAAAAACATCTCTTGTCTTCCAGTGTGGCTTGTTAAGCTTGAAGCTGTTGTCTCTTGTATGTGTTATATTTGGAACTTTTAAAGAAGTGGTCTGGCCTATTATTCTCCAACTTGTTTAATATTTTAAAGTCTTGATGAGCTCAACCCTGTCATATCTGGCTTAGTGTTAAGGCAACTCTTGTACTGTTCCTGGTATGAGAGTTGACTTTTTTTTTTTTTTTTTTTTTTTTTTTTTTTTTTTTTGAGATATATACAAGTTGTTACATTCTTGTACAGCCACTAGTACGCGTAGCGTTTCGGGCAGGTCCATGAAATACGATCCCTGCCGCGAAGAATCGTTTTACAACCATGTCCTGTACTCATTTTACTGTTGAGTTAAACAGAGACTACAGTTAAGGATTTGCGCCCAGAAAATTCTCCTTTGCCAGGATACGAACCCACAACAAAGCGCTCGCGGAACGCCAGGCGAGTGTCTTACCACTGCACCACGGAGACTGGTGAAGACTGGTGGCGACTTAGTTCTGTTTCTTGTAATGCTGTGTCCATCCTTGAAATTCATGAAAAAAGTGATTAGAGCCATATTAAGAAAATTACCATTCATCCCTAAATATGTTCCATTCTCTGTGGGCTAATTTCACTGGTTGAAATTTTAATTTCAACCTATCATGTGGGGGGAAACTCTTCCACCCATCTGTGAACTCTGGCCTATCATGCTAAGCATGTCTGTTCATACTCCCCTTTGTCGGACAATTGTCTGTCGAATAAGATGAGTAAATTTGGCCTGTAAAGCGGGTGTTGCAACAAGAGGTTTGCCAAAGGTGGTTTCTTGAATTGAGGCTCCACTATAACCAGGGTAAAAAAAAAATGGGGTTAGTTATTTCTATTTCAATTTAAACTTCTATTTTTTATATACTGTATTGACTAAATTTTAATGTGTACACTTGTCTTGTTTCCATTCTCATAGGTTTTGTCAAATGCTTTCCACTGTACTGTATAGCTTTATATCTGCCTTTACTTGCCATTCATGATGCATTGTACTGGACTCGTGCCAACTGACTTTTCTGGAACTAATGAAATGCTGTCCTGAATGAAGTTCTGTATTTATACTTGTTGGTTTATACACATCACAACATTAATATTTCCAGATTAAATCACCTGGATTTCATAATTTTTGCAAAAGATGTTTCAACATGCATGTATATATATGATAGGGTTAGATAAATTTCAGATGAAAGAATCATGCATGATGCTGTAGACACCCAACCCATAAATATGAAAAGGAAGAATTGATGACATTTCAGTTAGTCCTGGACCATTATCAGTCATGAAACTTTGATAATGGTCCAGGACAGGCTGAAAGATCGTCAATTCATCATTTTAAGATTGGTGGGTTCGGAGTATAATCCTCGGCCACATTATGGTGACACAACTGCACACAATACAGTACTGTACAACATACAGAAAAATTACAGTGCAGGACTGTGTGTGTCCTTTACTATACCCTGTACTGTACTAAACGAAATGACTTAGTACCTTCTGAATATATGTTATTGTACAGTATCACTGTAGTAATTTTAACATGTATCAAACATGAATGTCTTAACCTTAGATTTGATCGTCTTTGTACTGCATGTTTCAACATGCAATACAATATATAAAGAAATAGGAGTATTGTACTGTGTAATACATGTACAATATATTTTCTAAACACTAAAATGTGAAAATAAAAAATGAAATAAAATTACATGCAGTACTGTAAATGTATAACATCTTGAAGGTTTGTAAAATACCAGGGACCTGGGTATTATCTGGGTTTCATCCTAAACAAAAACCTGAATTGGATTTCTAAAAAGTCTAAGTTTTTACCAGCCCTGACCATACTGCTTTTGTTGCGTCGCTTTTCACCAGTGCTCTTTTTTTTTTTTTTTAAATTAGAAACTATTCCTAACAACCTGTGGAAGTTGTTATACAAATGGCTGGACTAAGCAGGTGTACAGCTGTCTAAATCAAACTTAACATTAATTGGCATAGACTGAATATTAACTTTCAATCTGAATGGCGATGTATATTGGTAAAACAATGTGTTGTGTATCATTAGAGCAGTGAGACTGATATTGATTGGCAATACATATATCATAGTTATGATAAGACAGTTTGTATGAAAACTACAGTAATATAAACTACTCGTATCAGGAAATGGGGAGATTGTGGGCACCTCAAACTGTGGGCACCTCATGGACCCGGAATTCCCGATTGTGAGTTGAAAATAAGAATTTGGCTTTAAACGGCATAGTACCAGTGGTTTTTTCCCCTCTGCCAGCCACTTTTAACTCTCCAGCCACGATCACATTTTTCCAATAACTCTGCCTTGTATACATGGTAAGGGAGTTCCTCTTGCCCTTGTCTGATATACCTATACTACTGTTGCCACATGATATGGCTTTAACATGCACTTACACAAGGAAAATTACACACAGTATGTGTACCTCACAATAGGTGTTAATACCCCAGAAAAATATATACCAAACTTATTTATCCAATTTATAGTATAGCACTGTCCAATATAATTATCATAGTAAAAAATTATAAAATGTAAATATATTATTTTGAATAATATTTACAAATAAAAGCTAGATTAGGAAAAGTATGAAAAATACAATTTGATGGAAATTACAGTACTTGTGATAAATCAACAATCCTATTTTAACTTCATTCCCTATTGGAATCCCAATTTTTCTGAGAAATCCTAAGTATGGAGGGGGAAAAATCTGGTGAGTGGATTTGATTCATTGGTTAGAGGGATCCATTACTGTATAGGGAGGCCCAAATTTGGGGGAGTAAACTGTATTAATATTATTTGGGAATAAATCGCCCAGTCAAATATTGACTGGGTGGCCACCCACCCAGATAACCGAGAATCACTAAACCTAGTGGAATCACTGAGTACAGGAAGCTGACGGCTTCTTGAGGTTATCTTGAGATGATTTCGGGGCTTTTAGTGTCCCCGCGGCCCGGTCCTCGACCAGGCCTCCACCCCCAGGAAGCAGCCCGTGACAGCTGACTAACACCCAGGTACCTATTTTACTGTTAGGTAACAGGGGCATAGGGTGAAAGAAACTCTGCCCATTGTTTCTCGCCGGCGCCTGGGATCGAACCCAGGACCACAGGATCACAAGTCCCGCGTGCTGTCCGCTCGACCGACCGGCTTGTTGAAGGTCTCCCCCATTTGCCTTGATCTTTTCCAGCTGCACTTTAAAAGTTAAGTTTTGGCATTTTTGGCTTTGGTGGGTAGGCAGTTCCTTGTGTCTATAACCCTGTGGGTGAAAAAGCATCTCCTGTTCTCAGTCCTCATTGTGGCTTGTTGAGCTTGAAACCATTGCTTCTTTTTTGTCACATCTGACCTTTTGAAGAAATTGTTCGGATCAACATCCTCTGACTTGTTCAGTATTTTAAGTTTCAATGAGATCCGCCCTGTCATGCCTGGTTTGCAGTGTTGTTAGGTCTGTGGCCCTCAACCATTCCTGATACGAGAGATGACTTATCTCTGGAACGACTTGTTGCCCAGTGTTGCACTTTCTCAAGAGTAGCTATGTCCTGAAAATAAGGTCTCCCTGCTTGGATACAGTAATCCAAATGGGGGCTATCTTGAGATGATTTTGGGGCTTAGCGTCCCCGCGGCCCAGGCCTCCTTTTTGTTACACACCCCTGGGAAGCAGCCTGTAGCAGCTGTCTTAACTCCCAGGCACCTATTTACTGCTAGGTGAACAGGGACATCAGGGTGAAAGAAACTCTCCTCATTTGTTTTCGCCTCCACCAGGGATCGAACCCGGAACCTCAAGACTATGAATCCAAAGCGCTGTCCACTCAGCTGTCAGGGCCCCCGTCACTCAGGGGCTTGAACAGCTGTCCTCTGCTGAACAGCCTCAGCGCTGTCCACTCGGCTATCGGGCACAACAGAGATTTATACAATTGAATCATTACCTTCTTTTCCCTAAAGTCAAAAGTACACTTGATTATCCCAAGGGTTTGGTTAGCTTTTCTGACTGCTGCTCCTGCCCGTTGTGCAACTTTTAGCAAGTGGTGGATTTTGACCCCACAGTCCTTTTCTTCATCACTCTGCTGTAATGTAATGATAGTAATTTGGTGGTTATGGCATGGGTTGTTATACCCAACATGCAGGGTCTTTAGCTACATCTCAGAGTTTTGAATACAGTATATAGTATCCCCAAAATGTTCTAATAAAAACACAATTAAGGTACGCTGCTGTCCGTTAAGATTTGCCGCTGTCCGTGCAAATACTTTGCACAGACAGCGGCCTTGTAACACATACAAGTACAGTACTATACCTGCTATGAAATCACTAATTTGATCATCTCTAATTTGTATAAATATAAAAGTATTACAGTACAGGATAATTATAGGTGCTGTATAATAATTGTAATTGTTTAGAGTAATAATGGCTAGTGATATAACCGTATCTTTGGTGAAGTACCCAGTAGATACTTTTGTTATTGCATGATGGGTGTAGCCGATTATGAATGGGTGCAGGTTATGCAGCACAGATGTCATGTTAAACTTGCATAGTAACTATGGAGTGGTAGCACGAGGGGATTATGTGGCTGTGCCTGCACCAAGAATTGAACATTATATATATTAGGAATGGTTACTGCCTGGAAATGGTTGCTCTTATGCAATTTATTCCCAATAGTTGTAGGGTGATCATGTGAGGGTAACACCTCCGAAACCTTCTGCTGTCTAAGTCAATAATCTCTCCTGATCTTATCTGTTGTGGTATTCAGTGAGCAGATATGGCACCAGTTGATTATATTTGGGCTCCATTGTAGTTATGATAGACAGGCAGACTTGAGGGTGGTGGTGGTTTTAAATTCAGCTACAGTACTCAACAAAAAGTTGCAAGTAGCACGGGCTATGGTGAGCCCGTAGTGGACTTACCTGGTGCAGGAGCAGGGGTGTGGACCTGGGGGGAATTTTAAGTTTGATTTGCAGTGTTTAATTCTTAAAATTATATCTCTCTTTTTTTTTCTTAATACAGGGCTTTACTGTATTTGGTGGGCAAATAGTCTAGATAAGGTTAGGAAAGATACTGGAATGTAAAGATGGAAAGGGGCAACTGAACAAGAATGTTACTCATTTAAAGAATAAAAGTATGTCAGGGCTTCATTTTAATACTGTATAAACAGCTTCTTATTTAATTTTTTTAACCATATTATTTGGTTATAATCAACAAAATAAAATTTTGTTGCAAGGCAGGAATTGACAGCAATTGTATGATAATTTAGTTTGTTTACCAGCTAGAGAGAATAGTTTGCCTGTTTAGCTGCATGTTCAATAATTCAGATGCTGCATCCTTGATATACTGTACTGTATAGTTTAATGATATTTCAAAACACATTATATTTTGGTATGGAAATAGTTGCCATTGTGAGTGGGCTTGGTGGGCAGCTGGAGTGTGATACTCCATGGGACAGCATTTCCTCTATTCTTTTGAAGCCTTGTGCTTCTCCAGCTGTCTTTACAAATTTTACTGGTTTCTTTTCCTTTTCGTGTTTCATTTTTCCTCCCCCACCTCTTCTTTCTAATTGTTCCTTCCAGCCGACTTTGCGCTGTTCTTGAATATTCTTTCCGTTGCCTTCTGTTTTGTTGCTGGGTGATTAAGAAGGCACTCTTACCGGTAGAACTGTAGTACCTGACGTGGTTGACCGAGGGGGACCTTTAATGTAGAACCCTGCCTTTGTTGCCGAGCCCAATCTTGGCAGACTGACTGTTCTTAACTCTTGGAGGGTACAAATCATACATGATTTTGGTCTAATTGCCTGGAGGGTGCAAATTGTGTGTGTGATTTGCAGATTTAAAATATTTAAAATAGTTCTGCACATACACAGGGCTCATATTTTCTTCCTTAGGCCTCCAGTAACCATTCCCTATCAAATACAGTATTTATTTATTTATTTATTTATTTATTTATTTATTTATTTATTTATATATATATACAAGAAGGTACATTGGGTTTTTGAGAATACATTGGATAGTACAGTATTTACATTCTTGTAAAGCCACTAGTACGCACAGCGTTTCGGGCAGGTCCTTAATCTAGCAGATAATTTTAAGTAGGTAATTTCAATCAGAATTGATAAATGATAGATACATTACAAGAGAAAAATGAGATGAGAGAGATAAGTAGGTATATTAAAGCACATTGTTATATTAAGCTCTGATTGATTACATTGACAGCTTGATTAGTAATTTAAACAAGGTTAATAGACACCATACAGCAGATTGACAGCACATATAAGACAGCAATGATCACAATGGTAAAGATGTTCAGATTGGGTAGCAAAAGATACAGATAAACAAGATTTATAAACACCATATAACAGATTGGCAGCACATATAAGAAAACAGCAATGATCACAATGGTAAAGATGTTCAAATTGGGAACATAAAGGTTGGGAGATTGGGTAGCAATTGATACAGTGCAATTTTAAGGCAAAAAGTGAAAAACTATGAAGATGAGATTAGGTACTTTTTAGTATTGATTTTGAATGATGTAAAAGTTGGACAGCTTTTCAATTCAGTAGGGAGTGAGTTCCATAAACTGGGTCCCTTTATTTGCATAGTGTTTACACAGATTAAGTTTAACTCTGGGGATATCAAAGAGATATTTATTTCTGGTGTGGTGATAATGGGTCCTATTACATCTGTCCAAGAAGAGTTTCAGACAAGGATTTGCATTTAAGAACAGGGTTTTGTAAATGTAGTTGACACAAGAGAATTTGTGGAGTGAGATTGTTTAGCATGTTTAGGGAGTTAAACAAGGGGGCTGTGTGTTGTCTGAAAGCAGAATTTGATATTATTCTGATAGCAGATTTTTGCTGGGTGATGATGGACTTGAGGTGGTTTGCAGTGGTTGAGCCCCATGCACAGATACCATAGTTGAGATAGGGATAGATTAGTGCATAATATAGAGAGATGAGAGCAGAGTTAGGAACATAATATCTGATTTTGGAGAGTATACCAACTGTTTTAGAGACTTTCTTAGTTATGTGTTGTATGTGGGTACTGAAGTAGAGTCTCTTGTCTAGGAATATGCCAAGAAACTTTCCGTCATTTTTATTGCTAATGTTTACATTGTCAATCTGAAGCTGAATTGCATTTGTAGATTTGCTTCCGAATAGGATGTAGTAGGTCTTTTCTATGTTAAGTGTTAGTTTGTTGGTTGACATCCATAAGTGGACTTTTTTTAGTTCATTATTAACAACACCATTTAGTGTATGTGGGTTGGAGTTGATGAGGGTAGTATCATCAGCAAACAAAATAGGTTTCAGAATGTTAGAGACATTAGGCAGATCATTAATGTATATAAGAAAAAGAAAAGGAAAAATATCAGTCCTTCAATTTTCTTCTAGGGCCTACATAAGAAAATGAGGACTATTGTTTGGCAACATCACCATGCAGTGTCTGAACATTTTGGGCAGCGATAGAGGAGACACTAAATGTTTAACAACAAATAAGTGGTTTCCATGTACAGTATATATTTAGGCAAAATGTGTGCTATTTAAATTTTAAGATTTAAGTTTATATATGGGCCTAATATAGATATTAGTATGACTAAATACATGGTGTCCATATATTTATTCAGTACTAGTACAGTACTCGTATATCTTTAGGGCCCTAATATCCACTAGACAAGGGTTAAGCAAATGCAAATCACTGATTAACGCACGTATATTCTATATCTGTACAAACCCAAGGAGGGCGCAAGTGAGCTTGGTCTCTTGTTTATCCGCTAGTTCTTTCCTGGTCAGTCGGTTGTCTTTCCCTTGCTCCTTTGCCATTTTTCCTGATCTCTGTTATGTTGTAGTGGGTACTGAAGTCACTACATAGCCATACATGCTTATATTTTCAAAATTATACATAATAAACACCTTTGACACATCAGTGAACCCAATTAACAAAAAAAAAAATTAAATATGGGGAAGCCCGGTCTCTGACCTCACTTCCAACAAAATTTTATACCTAATTCATCTAAATCTACACTACAAAAGTATGTTCAAGTTATTACTTACCCTTGCTGATGACTGCTGTTGGCGTATGGAAGATGGTGAGGAGGGAGGAGGAGAGGTGTTACTGTTTGGAAGGGGAGTCCCCGTTCCATTATAACATCAGGCAGCGAGGACTTCACTGGTGTGCACTTTCTGGCATATTTTGCCTGCATACCACTAGGACTTGCTTGTCTTATTAAGAAACTTTCTAAAGACACTTGTTTTTCCCTACATTTTAGCACTTGTCTGTAGTAAGACATCACATTGTCATATAAAAAGTCAATGCAACGGTCTGCTACAGCTTTATCTGGGTGAGTTTTTTCAACAAAACTTTGCAGTTCTTCCCATACTTTACACATTTTCTTAATGAAGAAGGGGACATCTTCTACTGCCTCTTCTCACAACTATTTTCTTACGTTGTACCTTACCGCTGGCTTTCTTGGGACCCATGGCGAGATATATAACAACTTTTATGCTCAAATTGCCAAAAATCCGACAAACTATAAATCCTTGAGGAATTCAGGCAGGATAGTCACTGGGTGCGAGGCACTGGTATACTGAGACACGATCACCGTGCCACCACGAGCTAGTCGGCCTGTATGCGTATCAACACCCTCGTCTTCCGAGGCAACGCTCGTATTCCGGTGTAAATTTTCCGAGCAAATCCTGCTCATATTCTGAAAAATTCATATACAGGGATACTCGTATTCTGAGGTACCACTGTAATGTAATTTGTTTGTTTATTTTTTTATTTATATATACTGTAAAAGAGTTATTACATTCTTGTACAGCCACTAGTACGCGTAGCGTTTTGGGCAAGTCCTTAATCCTATGTTCCCCAGAATACGACCCCCGTGAAGAATCATTTAACAGCCAGGTACCCATTTTACTGTAGAGTTAAACAGAGGCTACAGTTAAGGATTTGCACCCAGTAAATCCTCCGCAGCCAGGATATGAACCCAGGACAAAGCGCTCGCGGAAAGCTAGGCGAGTGTCTTACCACTACGCCACTGAGACGGCTTGAATCACTAATATGCACATCATACTTTTGAGCAATGGTTCACACATTTTATTATATAAATATATCACTACACACTGTTGAATAATATTACTGCAAAAAAAAAAAAAAAAAATTGAAATAATTAGGTAATAATATCTTTGGCAACTCCTGCCTGACAGCTCGGGCAGAGCAGACCTTCTCCGACGCTTAATGTCAACTCCTCAATTTTGCCAGATTTCCTTACCCTATTGCGGCCAAAATATATCGCCTACGATTTTTTTTTATTTTTTTCCATGACCAGGGAACACATTTTAACCATCTTAGAAGAAAGTTTTTCTTTTTCTTCGCTTGTGCCTAGCGGTGTTGCAGGCTATAACCCCAAGCACCTTCTTATGGTCGCGCATATCCTTATTAAATGTCTTGACTTAAAGGATGTGAGTGCCTTGCTTCCTGGCTGTTCCTTGCGTTAATGTGTCACTATAGAATCCTTAGTGAATCCGATGTCTTTGATATAGCTCGCCTTATGCGCTTTTATTTTCGTATTGCCATCCTAGGTGATACATAGTCTCCTCGGCTTGGCTCCTTTTGATAATTACTTACAGAAGTCAGGCGACACCAACCACATTACCATAAGAACTGACAGCTCAGACTCTAGGAGGTGGCGAGCCCTCTTAGCCCCAAACTAGTGGGGGAGGTGGGGCAAATGAGCTTGTGCCAGTTTTGAGAAATGTTATAATTTGTTTACATTGTTGGGGGTGTCATTTACATAGTTGCAGTCATTAGACTGGTTCTGAGGCTCTGGTCTCTCTCTTGAACACAGCAGTGGTTTGTTTTGACTTGCTTACTTTCTGGATGCCTTCCCCAATGAGGTGTGAAATGTTGCCATTCCCTGTTCCTTCATGAGGGGAGCCAGGTTATGACACAGGTTCCCAGTTGGCCTAAAAACTCCATGGCTAATGCGACCTTGGAACTATCTCGGTGCATAGCTTCAGGGAGCCATAAGAGGCTCCTTTCCCTCCAAAACTTGAAAAGCTTATAATGCCTGGAGTAGTGTACTGTGCAGAGGAAAACCACAAATCAACATGAACTCTTTGAATACGATGCAAACATTTTAAATAATTTGGTGCATGATCCTTAGTAAAATCTAAATTTTTATCAGATAAGAGCTTATTGTTTATATAATTTGTCCTCATGGTTTCAGAAGGATGTACGATCTTTAAACTGTAGAATGATGCAGGTATAAACACTTGGAGGCTCATTATGGTTAATAGAGAATGGTAACTGCCACTGAAATGGTCTCAGTTTTTGGCTCTCCTCCCTTCCCTGTCCTTGTCTGTTCTCCTTCCCTCCCCCTTCTCGTCCGTTCTCCTCCGCTCTCTCCTCCTCCTCCTCGTCCGCTCTCCTCCGCTCTCTCCTCCGCTCTCTCCTCCTCGTCCGCTCTCCTCCGCTCTCTCCTCCTCCTCCTCCTCGTTCGCTCTCTCCTCCTCGTCCGCTCTCTCCTCCTCCTCCTCGTCTGCTCTCTCCTCCTCCTCCTCGTCTGCTCTCTCCTCCTCCTCCTCGTCCGCTCTCCTCCTCCTCCTCCTCCGCGTCCGCGCTCTCCTCCTCCTCCGTGTCTGCGCTCTCCTCCTCCGCGTCTGCTCTCTCCTCCTCCTCCGTTCTCCCCTCCTCGTCTGCTCTTCCCTCCTCCTCCGCTCTCCCCTCTCCTCCTTGTCCCCCCTGCTCTCCTCCCCCTCTCCTCCTCATCTGTTCTCCTCCGGTAGTCTCTTGCCTTTCATAAATATCACTTTTAATACAGTATTGTATATTTGCTCAATTTCTTCAACAATTAATATGTGGTAGCTTTCCATTCATCTGGGCTGTACGGGTCTTGAACCCTGTACTCCACACATGTGAGGCCGAAGCTCTATCGACTGGGCTATGAGTAGTTTATGTGATGTGGGTGTGGATCACTAATTCTTCTGAGCTTCAGTAGTAGTCAGGGAAAGTAAAAAATTCCAGTTTGGCAACAGAATGTTGCTTTTGGAAACTTTTCTTATTAAGACTACTCATAGCCCAGTCAATAGTGCTATGGCCTCACGCGTGTGGGGTCTAGGGTTCGCGACACATACAGCCCAGGGGCCAGATTCACGAAGCAGTTATGCAAGCGCTTACAAACATGTACGTCTTTTCTCAATCTTTGGCAGCTTTGTTTACAATTATTAAACAGTTAATGAGCTCCAAAACACTAGGAGGCTGCTTATAACAATAACAACAGTTGGTTGGGAAGTTTCATGCTTGTAAACTGTTCATTAAATGTAACCAAAGTCATCAAAGATTGAGGAAAGATGTACACGTTTGTGCGTACCTTGCATAACTGCTTCATGAATCTGGCCCCTGGTGAATAGAATGATTATTTCCACGGAAGTGTGGATGACAATTTATATGTTAGCTTCTTGTATAATATTAGATGTTTACCCTCATTAAACCTATCAATAATTTAACAATTATTTTAAGTAATTCCTAAAGTGCTTTGCATACATGTACATTTAATTTCCTGGATGTTATGTTTTTCTTACAGCACACAATGGCTTCTCGTAAGAAGATTCTTTTGAAAGTCATTATCCTGGGTGACTCTGGGGTTGGGAAGACGTCTCTTATGAACCAGTTTGTTAATAAGAAGTTTAGCAATCAGTACAAGGCTACAATTGGTGCAGATTTTCTAACCAAGGAAGTGATGGTGGACGACAGACTGGTCACTATGCAGGTAATCCATTCATTTGGGAGATGTGGTGCTGTAATGGGGTCATTTTTCAGACAGTAAATGGGTTTACTATGTGGAACTTCTAATAATGGGTGCAGTGTTTAATTGTTCAGAGAGATAGTTAGCATTTAGTAATATACTACAGTACAGTATATGGAATGATGATAATGTCCTTGTGTTGAGTTCGACGGAAACATTTGATGCATTTACTGATTCATGGCATTGTGTGATGTGATAAACAATAGGTTTTGTCAATTTGATTCCAGTATAAAATGTTAAATGGAAGGGAGTCATCATCTCCATAATATTTAACAATGCTGTCAAGGAAACAAAATGTTAATACTGTACACCTTTTCTTTATATTTTTACTTTGTTTATAAGAGTCAATTGATGTCACTCAAATGTTAATTTAACCACCAACAGATTTGGGATACGGCTGGCCAGGAAAGATTCCAATCGCTTGGTGTAGCATTCTACCGTGGAGCGGACTGTTGTGTCTTGTGTTATGATGTCACATCTCCTAATTCTTTCAAGTCTTTAGACTCTTGGCGGGATGAATTTTTAATTCAAGCTTCACCACGTGATCCTGACCATTTTCCATTTGTTGTTCTTGGAAATAAGATCGATTTGGAAAATAGGGCGGTAAGCATTTTCTCTGCTTAGTTGACACTCGTAATTTTTGTAATAAAGGCCATCTTTATACTGTGTAAATGTTTACTATAGTTTTTTATCTCTTCAATTTTTCTATCAGAGTAAATGGCATCTATTAATAAAATATAAACACACTTTAAGCCTGACCTAAGGCTAGGCTACGTTTCACAAGTAGAAAACTTATGAAATATACCACAGGTACATAAATCTCATATTGTTGACTAGCTCAGGAGTCACCAAAGCATGAAAGTGTTAAATTAAATTAAGACTGTATTCTTGATAAATTGGCACTAGTAAATCTTGACATTTTAAATTCTTAAATCTTTTATTATACGGAGAACTTGCCTAAGTAAGTTTTTTTAAATACAGTATTAGCCAAGGCAATGTTAAATTATTCACGCTATATTTTGGGACCTATTAAACAAGAATTGTTTACTCGTATGTAGAATGACATGATCCTGTATTGATTTTTGTAACTATTGTTACTGATTGTCATATTACAGGGGGTGATTGATATGATGGTAAAACAGGCCAAATATATTGAAATTATGATTTCTGATTTAATTATAGTCCTATTAACTTAGGCTGCCACTAACAAAACATTAATCTCAGCGCCATGAGCGAAAAGTAGTTCTGATTTCTCTTGGCCTTATTTCTGAACTGTGTCACTCGGGGTCTTCGGCAGTCTGTTCTGTACTTCCCAGTAACAGGACGAGGTACAGTCGGTTACGGTTGAAATTCTGCCCCCTGCATGAAAGGCACTTTTTCAAATGCTCGCAATAGATCATGCTGGGCCAAGACAGACGATTGTTAAAAAACTATCCAACATGGAATTGTGCATATTTTAGTAGCCTAAGAAGCATTTCGTGTACAGTACTAGAAATTTACAGCCTTAGCGTATGACATTTGCTAGTATATATTGGATATTGGAATCTACATACAGTATTTTATTGCATTACTATATAAAGATAAAATCCTGTACATAATCCTAAGATACAGAAATTTTTTGTATCTATAATAAAACCATAAGCCTACTTATCAATTGGTTTATTCCAGGTATCAACGAAGCGAGCCCAGCAGTGGTGTCATAGTAAAAATGAGGTTAGTTTATCCATGGAACTGTTAAAAATTTAATATTGTATTGATGCCCTTCTTAATACTTTATTATTGGCACTACGTAACTAAAGCCAATGGTCTGTAATTAGGAATGCTTTGTTTTTAATCTAAATACATATCTCGAGTACATTGTGATTAAATATATATATAGAAACAGCAGTCTTAAATGCTGAAAAGTAGTCTGGAACTATAAGAAATGGAAATGAATAATTTGAGGATACAAGTTTGTATGAAACATTGTTGGAACCCAGTCAGGGGGCACAAGGAAATATTTACACTTAAATAATGAAATAAAGAATATTATCTTAGACGAAGTTGGACAATAATCACACTGGTCAAAAGTTTACAAATGGGCTTTATTTAATTGGCTTAAAGTAAATTTGGAAGGATATCTCTGGAATATACAGTTACTTTACTGGATCACTTAGATTGAGAGAGAGAATTTCACAGAACCTGTAAACATTAGAATTATTTTGAATATTGGCCCCACACAAATTGGGACTTAATCCCTGCACTGCGCACCTGTTTTTGGCAAAAACTTCATAGTGCAATTGTTAAGGACATATCTTTGTTGATTTTATAAATGGTCAGGTAAAGTCAAATGTTTTTAAACTCGACTATTTTCATTTCAAAACATAGTGATGAAAACATAAAAAATAACATTAAAATATAGCCTAAATAAAAAAAAAAATGCACCACACTCAAAACGACATTTGTTGTTTGGCGCAGTGCAGTGAATAAGGTTGTTACTTTACTCTGCACTCTCCTCACAATTCAATGGTGAAATATTAATTATAACACAGACTTTACACTTAAACACTTGGACTAATAAGGACCAAGACTGATAGAATGACTAATAAGGACCAAGACTGATAGAATGACTAATAAGGACCAAGACTGATAGAATGACTAATAAGGACCAAGACTGATAGAATGACTAATAAGGACCAAGACTGATAGAATGACTAATAAGGACCAAGACTGATAGAATGACTAATAAGGACCAAGACTGATAGAATGACTAATAAGGACCAAGACTGATAGAATATGGAACACGTATTCAACAGTAACCACACTGGAATGAACGAACCAAAATACTTAATAACCCAACACAGGGACATGTACACAACTTGAATATAAGAATCCTATGCCTAAACTGATTCTGTGCACAGCTAACCAGACTTTATCTTCTGCATTTATCGTAAATGTAGGAGACGACCCGAGCGCCACACTGATGTTGATCGATCTCCAATGTTGCTGCTGCCTGAGTGAACGAGTTCGCTGGTGCAATTGTGCACTGGTTTCCAACAATGTTTCATACAAACTCGTATCCCCAAATTATTCATTTCTGTCTTATAAGAGTTCCATGCTGCTTTTCAACATTTAAGACTACTGTTTCTATATAGTATATCTTTAATAAATGAAAATGCACTTGATGTATTTTCCTTGACGTTTCCACTGTTTTGGGTAAAGATTTTTTTTTTTACCATGACAATGTACTGTGCATGTGCAGAACTGTTTACTGTACTGGCAGGAATTCTAAATTCAAGAGAAATGTACACACTTGTACATTTCACCAAAAGGGTCTCTACCTTACAATTTTGGTAAATACTAATAATCACCTAGCTACTGAACAGTACATAACTACTCAATTCATTAGATATTTAGTGTTGCTGCTGAGAACAATAGTGCTGTGTAGAGCAGATGGTGATAGATGGAAATAATGTTATTCTTAATGCTAGGTAATTATTGTGCAGTATATGTGATGTATTCCATAGGTCCAAAATAATTGTATATATTGTATAAGCATTTTCAGATATATATAAAATGTTCATTTGTTGAATGCTGTGAAGTGTTAAAATTATATAATGGAATGCTGAAGTTGTCAACTCACAGATGTTGATCATTTAGGATGCATGAGAGTACATCTTTAATGTATAGAAAACAATGAAAATGTAGTGATTATCCATTCTTTAATGGCAAACATGAGGGTGAGAGAATGGTTCTCTCTCAGCTGGACTTGTACCCCATGGCTGCAGTATTGGTATGATGTACTGTCTTTATTCCAGGACACAAGTACCTCGTGTTGGATGTCTATGGATTGGTGATCGCATTGTCAGTTTAGGTATCGTGTGTGGTGCCACAATGTCTAATTATTCCAGCAAGGGGTAGTTTATACATCTTGCCTATATAATCATGGGTGGCTGCTGCTGACAAGTTTAGCTGTAGAGCATAGTAGGTAGTGAGAAGGATCAAGGCCCTAACCTGACTTCCCAATAGTTTTAATAACCTTTTCTCCACCATTTCCTGTGATGTCAGAGTAACCCGTAGTTTGCCCAATCTTATGCTAGTGATGGCACAAACTGCACTGTGGTTCTTTCTAATGTCTATGTGGCTCATTTGGGTACTAAGTTTCCACCTGTGTTCCCTTGTTTGTGTTCCACCCATGCCAAAGAGCTTGTCTTTGTCCGTCCTGTCAATTTTCCTGAGAATTTTGTAGGTGGTTATCATATCTCGCCTTACTCTGTCTTCCAGGGACGTGAGGTTTAGTTTCTGTAGTCTTTTCTCGTAGCTCATACCTCTTGGTTCTGGAACTAGTCTGGTGGCATACCTTTGAATCTTCTCTTTGTCTTGTGTTTAACTAGGTATGGACTCCAGGCTGGGGCTGCATATTCCAGGATTGGTCTGACAGGTTATATACGAGGTCCTGGACTATTCCTTACACAAATTTCTAAAGGCAGTTCTTATGTTGGCCAATCTAGATGTATATTCCACATATTGTGTATGTGAGTGTGTGCATGAGCTGGCTCTGAATGAATACACAAATTTCTTATGTATGCATATTTAACTCATTTTTGTGGCACAAAGTGTGACCCAGGTGAGCTGAGGTGGTGTTTCTTGTCTAAGATTTGGTGTGGCCATTTCTATTTAGGACTCCTGTGAAGCAAATTTATTTCTACACATGTCAGTTACTTGCACATGCAGTAATTTCCCAATCATCATTTTTAGCTCCAAATTGTCCTTTGCATACAGTAGTGGGTTAGGCAGCTGTTATTGCTTGGTGTATATATACAGGTATTAACTGTTAGGTTGCATTACATCACTTGCGAAATGTCAGCAAGAGACAGATACTGTGCGTAGATTTGCCTATGACCCCTCTTAACCCTTAACCCCGGGATTGCTGTGATTATAGTCTGCAACACACCCAGGTGTAAGGGAAAAAAAAAATTCCTCTTAAGTGTTCATTTGTGTTCCCTGGCTACAGGAAAAAAATCGTAGGTGACATTTTGGCCGCAATAGGGCAAGGAAGTCTGGCAAAATTGAGGCATTGACAGAGCAATCATCAGAGGCGGTCAGCTTTGCCAGAGCTGTCAGGCGGGAGGTGCCACATAGATATTATTACCTAATTATTTCAATGTCTCGGGTTGATTTTTCCTTAGTTTTTTTCAGTAATATTATTCAATAGTGTGTAGTGCGATATATTTATATTATAAAATGTGGGAATCGTCACTATACTGTACTCGAAATTATGGTGTGTGTATTAGAGATCCAATTATGTTCATAAAACAATAAATATATAGTTTTGCTGTTATGACACTATATACACAGGTTATATATAAGTATCTGCATGTTTTGTTCACCATAATGAACCACAAAGTTGGTGCTGCCAGTCACTGCCACCCCCTTCCCTCTTTCAACAACAGCTCGCTTGCCAACATTCCTTCTCCCACTATATTTTTTTTTGCTTTTATTCACTATATACAGACGTTATATAAAAGTATCTGCATGTTTTGTTCATCATAATGAACCACTAAGTTGGTATGGTAAGTTATAACGACAAGTGGCCGCCACACACCAGCCAGCAAACGCCGCCACCTTCCCTCCCTCACCTCACCTCACTCGCCAACATGCCTCTTCCCACCAAACTGTTTTTGCTTGTATTCACTATATGCAAACGTTATATATAAGTATCTACATGTTTTGTTCACCATAACTATACAACTAAGCTGGTATGGTGAGTTCAGACAATAACAGAGGTCACCTCACACAGCTGATGCTGCCTCCCTTCCTCACTAAGATTCCTCCTCCCACCATATTGTTTGCACTGTTATTGCACTATATACTCATGTTATATGTAGGTATCTACATTTGTGTTCACCATCACGAACCACTGAGCTGATATGGTGATTCTATACAATAACAGTTGGCCACACAGAGTTAGCAAACGAAGCTACTTCCCCCCTCCCCTCATCATTACTGTTTCCACTGTACTATGCACAGCACTAATTATCACAACAATCCTGCTATTATCAGAATCCTGATAATTTTTATCAAAGTCAGGGGGGTCTTCTGAAATACTATCATCACTAAATAATACCAGTTGCATAAGTATATATTTTTTTTATTTTTTGGGCAATGCTGTGGTCACAAGCTGAACAGCAGTGCTGTTAGCTCATGCTGCATGTGCCAGACTATGTTGCTCACTCAGTACTGAGGCTCTCACACTTGGGAATGTTGCCCATGATTAAAAAAAAAAAATCTGCTTACAAGAGTCCTGAGGAAGCTGTGAACCCCATGTAACTGTGGAACCTTTAAATCTTGCACGATACTGCAGCACATCAATAGCTGTGGTGCCCAATTCTGCAACCGTTACTCGCCACAGCTATTGATGTGTTGCGCAGTTTAAGGGTTAACTGATTTAAGGGTTGATCCCGTAGAAGGATCCTCCGCCTATACTAGACCCGTCAGTAAATTTGATGGCCCAAAAATTGACTTCCCTGCACCATCGGGTAGAGATAAGACACGACCTATATGTGGCAAGATCTCCTCAAGATCATGTGCTGTTGCTTTTACCTTGTTGACAGCTGTTATGAGCAGTTGGTATTCCTGCTCGGTTTAACTGCATAATTTTGTTCCAAGTTTAAAGTATTTCTTGGACAATGGGTAAATTTCCAATCTAGTTGTGTAACCATAACCCCACCGGCTTGTTAAAACTCATTTGGTTTACTAGTATAAATTTGTTATGCATGTTCATTATATTTCTATAATAGTTACTGCAGCTTGACAACACCCTGTAATCATTGCACTCTGTTTCTTTTCCCCCAAAAATATACTGATCCAGTGATATCTCATTTGATGGGCTGTGCTCAAAATATATATATATTTTAAATTTACAGTATTTGAATCTCCAGTCTCAATTTAGTTTATTGATTTTGTTTTTAACTCAAAACCCTAATTTTACAGGTTCCTTATTTTGAGACAAGTGCAAAAGAGGCCATAAATGTTGAGTTGGCATTCCAGACCATTGCCCGAAATGCCCTTGCCCAGGAGTCGGAGGTAGAATTGTACAATGAATTTCCTGATCAGATCAAACTGACCAATGACAACAAGGCTAAGCAGGATGCATGTTCTTGCTAATAATCACTGTAATGGTAAGGAATAATGTCATTTACCATTTATGCTTTCTATGCATGTGTACCTATCAGAAATTAAGTAGATCATTTATGCCAGACACTTGAAATTAAGGGAAGGGAAGGAGAATTGGAGGGGGGGGGGGGCTCTGGCCCACTGCTTATCTTGAGGTTATCTTGAGATGATTTCGGGGCTTTTTTAGTGTCCCCGCGGCCCAGTCCTCGGCCAGGCCTCCACCCCCAGGAAGCAGCCCATGACAGCTGACTAACACCCAGGTACCTATTTTACTGCTAGGTAATAGGGGCATAGGGTGAAAAACTCTGCCCATTGTTTCTCGCCGGTGCCCGGGATCGAACCCGGGACCACAGGATCACAAGTCCAGTGTGCTGTCCGCTCGGCCGTGGAGCCGGCTTATATATGGCTTACACCAAGTGATGATAGGGGTTACTATTCTGTAGTTTCTTACACTCAAGGACAAAAAGTAGGGTGACTAATGTTTGTCTTGTCACTGTACAGTCATTGACCCAACAAGACTCCATCAGAGCCAAGAGGGTTAAAGGAAGAGGATAGTGGTTAAGTGGCTTCCCTGAGTACTGCAGTATGCCAGCCACCACTACTCCCCCATTTGTTGTATACACACATTTCCTAGTTTATAGTGTCACATGTCAATGAGCTCTGATATTCCTTCTATGTAGAGAATAAGTGACAATGTGGTTGTTAAAACCCCAACTCACACCAGTTACTTTTAACTGGTTAGTGGTTAACTTTTAACCGTGTGAGTTGGGTTATTTTTGTAATATTATAATTTATAACTAGAAAAGTTGCATGGATAGGTTGGTGGAATGTTACAGTACTAGTATGTTAACAAATTGACACGGCCCCACCGCACGGGCCCCCCTCCGCCCACCGCACGGGCCCCCCTCCGCCCACCGCACGGGCCCCCCTCCGCCCACCGCACGGGCCCCCCTCCGCCCACCGCACGGGCCCCCCTCCGCCCACCGCACGGGCCCCCCTCCGCCCACCGCACGGGCCCCCCTCCGCCCACCGCACGGGCCCCCCTCCGCCCACCGCACGGGCCCCCCTCCGCCCACCGCACGGGCCCCCCTCCACCCACCGCACGGGCCCCCCTCCGCCCACCGCACGGGCCCCCCTCCGCCCACCGCACGGGACCCCCTCCGCCCACCGCACGGGACCCCCTCCTCCCACCGCACGGGGCCCCCCTCCTCCCACCGCACGGGACCCCCCCTCCTCCCACCGCACGGGACCCCCCCTCCTCCCACCACACGGGACCCCCCCCTCCTCCCACCGCACGGGACCCCCCCCCTCCTCCCACCGCACGGGACCCCCCCCTCCTCCCACCGCACGGGACCCCCCCCCTCCTCCCACCGCACGGGACCCCCCCTCCTCCCACCGCACGGGACCCCCCCCTCCTCCCACCGCACGGGGCCCCTCTCCGCCCACCGCACGGGGCCCCTCTCCGCCCACCGCACGGGGCCCCCCTCCGCCCACCGCACGGGGCCCCCCTCCGCCCACCGCACGGGGCCCCCCCTCCGCCCACCGCACGGGGCCCCCCCTCCGCCCACCGCACGGGGCCCCCCCTCCGCCCACCGCACGGGGCCCCCCCCTCCGCCCACCGCACGGGGCCCCCCCCTCCGCCCACCGCACGGGGCCCCCCCCTCCGCCCACCGCACGGGGCCCCCCCTCCGCCCACCGCACGGGGCCCCCCCCTCCGCCCACCGCACGGGGGCCCCCCCTCCGCCCACCGCACGGGGGCCCCCCTCCGCCCACCGCACGGGCCCCCTCTCCTCTTCCCCCTCCCCTCAGCCCCCATTGCATCTGTATAAATTGTATTTGGTATTATGTAATAACTATTTTTATATGCATGTAAAAAATAATTCTGATTTTGGTATCATTTGTAAGCCATAGATGGAAACTAATTTGCTTCTCTTTTTTTGTTTGGTTTTTTGCAGATTTTTCTAGTTAAGACGGAAGCACTCGGTTCCATTTGTGATATTGGAGGAGAGTTTGGGAGAAGAGTTGTGGCTTGTGGCCTGGTCCAAACTGCATCATTTTGAGTGATCAGCTTCTGGTTATATGGCACCTTGAGTATGATAGTGTCCCAGTTACATTATTACTTTTATCACTTTACACTTCAGGAGTTAAGTATTTTCCCAGCAAATGAAGATGCATTGAATGCATGAAAACCTTATAATTTTTAGTTGGTCACTTAGATGATGCTATGGAATGTTGGGTACCTGAGCATTCTTCTATCAAGTATCTGGATTCGGTGGAAGTTTGAACAGCCCTAACTTGAAGTTCTGTTGTCACCATTCTTGTTTTGTTTTGTATTGTGCAAAACAAAATATAATTTATAGATATATATATATAAATATATACATATATATTTAAAATGTTTATTGCTGCAGCATCACCACTGTTTATAGGAAAATTGAAATAATTTTTTAAAGCCCAAAAACTTTGAGCTATTAATTGATTTTGCTCATGTTGCTCAGTGTTCTATATCCTTGGAATTTAAAAAAAATGTACTATTGACCATTGGTCAAAATCTTCAGAGCAAATCGTTGCCTCTCAAGAGGTTAATATTTTTAAGTCTAGCAATTTTGTAAGGTATAATAAGTGAAAATATCTTTACCAAGACTTCAGAGAAGTGCCTGTGTGTGCTGAAAAAAATAGGAAAATTATGCAACTGGAGTTAGGTATAACTTTAGACACGGCGCACATTTTCCATGTGATGCAAAGTGTCATGTTTTGAAAGTTAAATATTATTGCTTGTTTAATGTTTTCTTACTTTCTTAATTTTTCATAATGCAAAATGTTATGGCCTATATACATTTATATTATGTATATGCCATTCTTCTAGGGTAAAATTTAAAGATAAGGGATTTTCAAGATTTATCTGTGGGTGCATAATGCAGCTAAACTGGCCGATTCTAGCAATGTGAAACTGGGACAGGGTAGTGCTGACCCAATGCTGTATTCATACTAATGTATAAATTACGATTAAAGTAAACCTGCCATGAGACTTTATTACTATCAGATATAATAGTTTTCTGGAATTAATTGCAGGTTTCATTAACACTGATAATGTGTGATAAATACACAAGGTGTAAAAGGAAGCATTTGTCTTTCAGGCTTAGTTAATCTTAGCTTCCATCCAGGTGTTGCCATAAAAATTCAATTAAAATTGTACCAATATGTTTTGATTACATAATATCGGTTCATGATTGTTAGCATTATTCTGCCCCAAAGCTCCATTTGCCCCCCTCCACCCCACACCAAAGCTCGAATCCTCTTATTTTATACTGTGATTGTTAAATCAGTTCAAAGTGGTTTTCATGATTTTTAAGCTAATTCATTACCTGTACATATATGTAAAATACATCTTCAGTGTGTTAGGTAATAAAGGCCTTCTTTACCATTTTTTCTGCATAACACTGACTGTTTCTTAATTTTAATGACTGACTTTGCAATCTACTCTGTACTCAGTGAGTTGCCATAGAGAAGAGTTAACCATCATATTGCAACTCTCCTTGTGAAGTGAATTGTCCCACTTAGCATGGTTGGTGCAATTGTCTGGTTGGCTGTGACTAGCTATTTAAATGGAAAAATATAATACAGTAATCCCTCAGGCCAAAAATCAAAACATTAAAGTTTATGATTTTTTTGAAATACTGTATATTATAAAAGGGATTTTTTTTTTTTTTTTTTTAATCAAGGCCTGAACTGGTAACTTCTGGAGTGCTGTTAAGTGAAACTGAGTGGAGTGTACAGGTATGAAATAGGTGTGGGTTGCTGTGGTTGCTTGGTGTATAGCCATAACACAGCTGGTTGTCATTAATACCAGCTGCACCCACACTTTGCCATTTCTTTGTTAGAGAAGAGTAATTTAACCTAAATTCTGTTAGTGTAATATAGTTTTACATTGTATTCACCGAAATGTGGCAAGATCTGTATTACGTATTAAATTAATGAGCCTCGAATCTGTTTCATTGTTTTGTAACAATTGTTGGAAAAAATTGCAGTCGGTCCTTAACAACAAAGGCCAAATGATCCTTAATCCAGCTACTTAACCCCCAATTTATGACTGAAAAATGGTTTACACGTGATTCACAACGGATGGTTGAACATTTCTTGAACAGTGCTTCGCTAATGATCTCTGTTCGAACCATAACACTGTAAATGCATCGCCCATGTACTTTAAATTCAAATAAGTGCCAACAGAACCTAAACACCTAACATATGCCTAACTATACATTGATCTTTAATATATGATAATATTTAGATGAAAACAAACCTATTTTTAATCCATAGTACATTAAAATTGATGAATGCATCTTGGAGGTTGGCCACAGATTTAATGTGTCTGGGATGAAAAATTGTCCTGTAAAAAATACTAAAACTTAAACAAAACCTTGTACTATAAATCCGAGACAGTGAAATCTGCACTAACTATTCAATCTAGTATACAGTATTAACATTCAAGAAGTCATGTCTATGGATCATGCAATAAAATTGGCAGACTCTTGGATGTTGCTGCTGTTCAGTTATAAGTACTGTATCTCTGGGAGTTTGTATTAAATGTTGATGTAGATCTCTGCAAAATTGTTTGCTCATTCTGAATCACTGTCATGGAATGCAAAAAATTAATAAATTTAGAGAATTCCATAACAAATTTTCAAGAAATGTGTATTTCATTCAAAATCTACCTTAAATTTTGGCCAGCTGTAACCAGTATGTTAACTGTTGGTAGTGCGTGTAGGACTTGCGCTACTAACTTCTCCAATGCTGGATGGGTGTGGGGTGTATGACGAGCAAATTATAATTGTATGCAGCTGACTCGACTAACAAACTACTGTAATCTTAGTTTAACTGTGAAGATACTGTGTGGTTAACAAATTATGTAATAAGCTCATCAGCACTAACTTTCTTACCTAAGCGAATTTTGGGGTGGTTTCTGAACCAATTAGGCACTTCTTAACTTTTCCACTACCACTTGCATGAGGTGCATAATAAATAAACTAAACTTGTCTCGGCCACAGATCGTCATGAATAAAACTACAAGGCCAGCTGTACAACTAGCAACTGCTCAAGACTGGGACATCACAACACGTTCTTAGCCCTTAATATGCTGAAAATTGAATATTAGTTTTTCAGTTTGTAGGACTGCAATATTTTTTTTTTTTTTTTTTTTGCCTTGTTTGTGGCAAGTCCAATCACACTTTTTTTTTTTACTTATGCAGGCCAACCAACTTGCTGCATAAATTGAGCCTGTAGTTACCACAGATTTTCTGTCTTGTGACTTTTAAATTATTTGAATAATCCCTATTACAACTCAAACTCAAGGATGGCATTTTCTTTCCTGAGGCGAGTGAAACCACCTGAATTTTTTCCCACCATCATATGTTGTTGCGCTGCTTGTAAAGCACACCTCACTGGTTTGTAATAATTGAAGTCCTCGACAGAAATGAATCTGACTGGAGAAATGTGGCGAATGGTATACTGCAAGGTTCAATTTTGGGACCAACCTTTTTTGTCATACACATCATTGACATAGATGAGATTATTAAAAACATCATACAATTTGCAAATGTGACTTAAGATTTATGGCAAAGTAGAAAGTGTAATTGATATTGAGACCTTGCAGAGAAAGCTACATGAACTCCGCAGATGATTGAAAGACTTGCAAGTGCTTTTTTACAGGGGTCTGACGGCTGAGTGGACAGCGCTCGGGATTCGTAGCCCTAAGGTTGCAGGTTCGATCCCTGGCAGAGGAGGAAACAAAGGGGCAAGTTTTTTTTCACCCTGATGCCCCTGTTCACCTAGCAGTAAATAGGTACCTGGTAGTTAGACAGCAGCTACACTAAGCACCGAAATCAAATCACTGGACGTCAAAAATCATCCTAGAAAGAAGTACACTCTGGAAGAGTTGAGGGCCACAGAGCTAAAAACACTGCAAACAAGTTATGAACTCTGATATCATCAGTACCTTGAAAATACTAAACAGTTTGGAGGATTTTGATCCAGACCACTTCTTTATAAGGTCAAATATAATACGAACAAGGAGTTACAGGTTTTAAGTTCAACAAGTCACAATGTAAGACAAAATGGGAGTACTGTAGTTGTTTTAGATTTAGCTACTCAGAACGAAATGTCCATGTAGCACGAGCTATAATGACCCCGTAATTGAGTTCGGTTATTTGCCAAAACCTTGTTACTGTGATATTTGGGTCAAAGTTTTAAATGGAGGTGGGGTTTCCAACTTTTCTCCCGTTTCTATTTCGCTTCTGTTTTAGTGTACACGTACTGGTTTTAGTCTTTTTTTTATTTTATTAACATTAACTTTGTGGCAGATATAGATGCAGTGTTCACTAGTGTGTTCCATTCTTCAACTGCTTTTCAAATCATTGTAGTTGCTGTGGATTTTGTATCTAATGCAGCTGCTGTCGTTGGATTAATGTTGAATTTCATACACAGGGCATCAGTGGCTTCACATTCCAGTAAGTAATGCAATAGTGGCACCTCTGCATCTGTTCCACAGATATGACACTTTAACGATTGGGTTTATAACCTCTCACCTGCACTTGTAACCAAGTGTGAGTCTGTGTATGGCTACTGCAGTGTCTCTTAGATATCTTTTTTGCCAGGCTTGTAGTACCCAGTGGCTTGTTCGTACCATATCGCAGTAGATCTTCCTTCCGCTACTTTGGCTCAGGCGACTTTTGATTGTTGGGAGTATTTTCTTGATGTGCTCCTTAATCTGTGAAAAACTTGGAGGTATTTTAACCTGTACAGCATGTAGAGCAGCGGCAGTTTTTGCTAGTGAGTCTGCCTTTTCATTACCATCTATGCCAATGTGATGAAGATTAAGCCACCCAAAAGGTGGCACGGGCATGAATAGCCCGTAAGTGGTGGCCCTTTTGAGTCATTAGCAGTATCAAGAGCTGATACTGGAGATCTGTGGAGGTGCGACTGCACCCTGCGTGACGGGAGATGTCTCCCGTGGACGTATGCTCGGGATGGGGCGCATTTATCAAGGGCTGGGGTTGTTGTTGTTAAGAACTCGTTTGAACCTGTGGTTGGAGGGGTTTGTTTGGGTTTAAACTGTAATAGATAGTGGTATGGGAATTGATATGGAGAAAGGCGGTAATAAAAGTATGTGTCGGTGGTAAAACAAAATGGCAAAATAAACAGGGAAGGACAAAGACCTCAAAATAACAATACACTTAAGTTATATTACACGAACAGTAGGAGTCTTAAGTTCAAGTATGTTTGTTAAGACAAGAAAAAAATACATCTCAAAGGGAAAGAGTAGCTTAGGCTATTTCTACCCCCCCCCCCCTCTAAGTCCCTCAAAGGGCGCACAAATACACAAATCACACTACAAGAATCCCATTTAACATTACAGGTTAATATAGTAAGCACAGTATATAAGTGTTACACTCTTGGGGCAAAATTCTTGTAGCTCTTAAGTCTACTGTCTATCATACCATTATCACACATTCCAAACAATTTGATGTGGTACACTACTTATTTCCTTATTTCTAAAGTTATAAATAAGTTGACACTCTAACACGTAGTCACACACAGCACCGCTCCTCTGCCAGGTAAGTCCACTACGGGCTCACCATAGCCCGTGCTACTTGGAACTTGTTCCGAGTAGCTGAATCTATAACAACAACAACACGTAGTGTTCTAAGGTGTGGGCGTGCGGCATATTACATAATTTACACTCCTTATCTTTTGCACTGACATCAACACCGTATTGCTAGATATATTTGTATCCTAATCTTAATCTCATGTAAATTGAATCCTTCCTGATAGACTTTCCTCTACCATAGGTGAAGGACGAATTTGTATTTATTATTGAATAATTCTTAAGTGTGTTACTACTGTCCACCATTGCCATTCTCTTTACCATTTCTTCACCCTCTTGGATCATCTTGATTCTTGTTTTTATTTGCTTCAAGGTTATCTGACATGCAACATCAACAAGAATTTTTTCCGTGGCTCTCTTCGGTATCTCATCAACTACCTCATTCAACAGTATTCCCACATGTGAAGGGATCCACATGAATCTTAATTTATAACCATTTTTTTCTAATTTCTTAACATTCTCTCTACATTCAATCACAATTTTCTGATAAACTGGACGTCTGCTATTTAAAGACTCTAACGCTCCTCTGCTGTCAATAAAGAAGCAAGCATTTTTACCACATTTGACTACTTCCTGTAATCCTGCTAATACTCCTTGGAGTTCAGACTGAGTTGACGAGACATTGTCAGTTAAGCGGCGGCTAATAACAGTATCTACAGTGCCGATGTCAGTGTACTCCCTGATCAATACTCCACATCCTGCCTTCCCATCCCTAGCTACTGACCCATCACAATATACATGTAGAGTGTTTTCTGTAGGTAATTTTCTAATTATATAATCATAAGTTGCCCTCAGCTCTCCCATCTCGTACATACTTTTTTCTTTTGCAAGGGAGTAATTACTACATCTACATTACAATCCTCCCATGGTGGTGTGAATTGTCTCTTAGGCAGAGCAATACTCTGCAACAACATCATACTTTATAACATTAGAACATAAGGTACTCATATATGTTCTCTTCTTTATCATACATTGTTCATTACTCCTCACCATTTGAACTGAGAGGACCAATTCATTAGTTCCCCCACCTCTCATTAATCTAATGGCAGAGGCTACATTTATCTCTGAAATTCTATCCCCCAATACTCTTCAGATTCAATCCCATCCTCATTATCTCAATCATAACATTTCTTGGGCATCCTAAGATAATTCTCATAGCTTCATTTTGTATCTTCTCCAGCTTGCCCATCCTACCTTTACCAAAACAAGAAATGACAGGTGCAGCATAATCAATAAGGGATCTTACAATACTCAAGTATATCATTCGTAGCACAGGGACTCCCACTCCCTTTCCACAGCATGCCAATGCTTTCAGAGGTTGTAATCTCTTCCGACATTGACCCAACAGTCTGTTCATCTCGGCTTCCAAACTCTCATGGGTATATCCAACATATATGCCTAAATATTTATATATATTAACTGCGCACTGGACCATCACTACTCCGTATGCAAGGCAACAATCCATCGTTGCTTGCTCTGTGATGGCAATCACCCCGCAATTTCCTACCGTTGCCCTCGCACAGGAAACACCAAGGCCCAGGTCGAAGCCAAGAGAAACAACCCTTCTACCTCCGCGACTGGTGCCCAAGCCGTTCAACCCACCACCTCAGCTTCCACCAACCGAATAGAAGACTTTCCAGCCTTACCAAAGAGTGGCTCATCCAACCAGGCGACACAGCCTTCACAATGGGGACCCAAGGCCCCAAAGGCCTTGGGTCCCCTGCCCCCTGTCCCCTTGGGTCGCAGCCCCCTGCATCTGGTTGATACCTGGTTGATACCTGGTTGATGGAGTTCTAGGAGTTCTTCTACTCCCCAAGCCCCGCCTGAGGCCAGACTTGACTTGTGAGAGTTTGGTCCACCAGGCTGTTGCTTGGAGCGGCCCGCAGACCCACATACCCACCACAGCCCGGTTGGTCCAGCACTCCTTGAAGGAAACAATCTAGTTTCCTCTTGAAGATGTCCACGGTTGTTCCTGTATTATTTCTGATGCTCGCTGGTAGGACGTTGAACAACCGTGGGCCTCTGATGTTCATACAGTGTTCTCTGATTGTGCCCATGGCATCTCTGCTCTTCACTGGTTCTATTCTGCATTTTCTTCCATGTAGTTCACTCCAGTACGTTGTTATTTTACTGTGCAGATTTGGGACCTGTCCATCCAGTATTTTCCATGTGTATAATATTTGGTATGCAAATTAGAGATCAGCCCAAGCTTCGTCTTGAGGCAAAGCTCAACGCCTTAAGCCATATTGATGCTCTGTCCACAGAGCATTCTCTCTCTCAAATTATATATACTGATGGTTCCCTACACCGCACCACGGGTGCAGCTGGAAGTGCAGTTGTCCTGACAATGGGCGATGGCCTATACTTTGAGTGGGGAGTCCGTATAAACAACTGGGCCTCTACCCTTCAGACTGAACTATTTGCCTTGATCCTTGCACTGAAATGTGTACAAGTCTCAAAACTTGATACATTAATTGTAAGTGACTCCTTATCATCCTTAAATGCTCTCAACTCTTTAAGACATAACTGTAACATGCTCGTGTCCGAAGCTAGACACAAATACAACAAAATTATTAAGGATGGTAACAGAGTCCATTTCATGTGGTCTCCATCTCATGTTGGCCTCCGAATGCATGATAGAGCTGATAAGTTAGCCAAAGAATCTGCCTTTAAAGGAGCCGTCGAGTGTAACCTTGGATTGTCAATGAGCAATCTGAGAGCAGCAGTACACCGAGAACTTCAACAAGATCTTGTAGATCTGAGGCAAAGTGAAATTGACACCAGTAATTCCATCTATCATCATACTATCATGCAAGAGGAGCCACACATCTATGGATCATCCATTAAAATCAGCAGACTTCTAGATGTTACTACTGCTCGGCTTAGTCTCGGTTACAAGTATCTCTGGGAATTCTCATTATCTGCTGATGTAGACCTGACCAAATGTAAACTGTGTCAACAAAATTATTCGCACACCCTCCGTCACTATGTGATGGAGTGCGAAAAGATACGTGAATTTAGAGACAACTCTATAACCAATGTTCCAGCGATGTGTCAATATTTCATTCAAAATGATCTGCTACTAGAAATTTTAGCCAAATATCCCCAGTTTGCTAACTGTAGGTAGTAACTGAGTGATTGTAACCTATCCACCGCTGCCCTCTGGATGGGGGGCGGTGTGCAGGACAAACATATAAATTTTGACACTAGCTCTCCACATATGTCAGTTGCTTAATTTAGAACCTGTACTTGAGGTCGATCTCGAACCCATTGTTGATGTGATGACTTATATTGAATTTTGTAACTAGCTCATCAAGATTGTAACTTGCTTAGCTAAATGAATTGTGGGGTTCAGTCCCTGAGCCCATTATGTGCCTCTGTAACCCTTTCCACTACCGCCCACAAGATGGGTATGGGGTGCATAATAAATGAACTAAACTAAACTAACTCTCTCGTCTCCTTTCTAGTGAGTACATTTGGAGAGCTTTGAGACGATCCCAATAATTTAGGAGCTTTATCTCGCCTATGCGTGCCGTATATGTTCTCTGTATTCCCTCAATTTCAGCAATCTCTCCTGCTCTGAAGGGGGAAGTGAGTACTGAGCAGTACTCAAGACAGGACAACACAAGTGACTTGAAGAGTACAACCATTGTGATGGGATCTCTGGACTTGAAGGTTCTCGTAATCCATCCTATCATTTTTCTGGCTGACCCAATACTTGCTTGGTTATGCTCCCTAAACGTTAGGTCGTCGGACATCATTATTCCCAAATCCTTGTGCAGGTCACAAGTGCCTCGTCCAGCATCACGTGCAGGCATTATTCCTGGTCTTATTAGACTAGCGGAAAGGCTTGCCGGACCAGACAGCCACCGTTTTGTCAGTGAACTGAACACATTATACCTAGCCAATGGTCTGGGCCCCCATCATAGTCCCCTGGCGCAAGTCTCACTGCCTCCACTACCACTCCGGAGACTACCACCAGGGCGACCATGAGGTCGACTTCAACACAGACTCCAGAACCACCCAAGACCCGGGCGGCACAAACAGAGGTATTTCCCTCTACTGCTCCCAACACTCCTACCATCACCATCTCAGCAGCCGCGCTAGCAGACGTACTATCTACAAATGCTAACAGCACCATCAACGCTCGTGAAATAGCTTCTACCACCAATCCACGACACCTGAGTCTACCTCAGGCTGCGACGTAAAGATCAAAACACAAACTACGGAGGTTATGGACTCTTGAGACGAGGAAATATTACTAGGAGTTCCACCGCCGCACCACAAACACGACATCTACTAGTTTCTAAACTTCCTAATGGAGGTTTTGAAACCACCTCACCAAACTACAACAACAGCATGGATCAGCCAGTCTCAGGCAAAGAAAAAACGGAAGACCTAGTGGTCTACACTAGCCCCCACCAGCTCCATAACGGTACAGCCAGCCCTCGAGGGCTGAAAACCACCATGAAGACCCCCCATCCCCCAAGACCCCCAGATCTCTAGTTTCAGCTACTGATACAGATAAAGGCTCCAAAGAGCCTCTCCTTACAGGCTCACCATAGTCCGTGCTACAGAAACTTCTTGTTCTGAGTAGCTGAATCTAAAACAACTACATTATCCTCTCCATCATTTTACAAAAAACACGAGGTTAAGGACACAAGTCTGTACTCTCCATTGGCTTTAGGGATAGGGATGAGTTTTAGTTTAGTTCATTTATTATGCACTTCATACCCATCTTGTGGGCGGTAGTGGAAAGGGTTACAGAGGCACATAATGGGCTCAGCTAGGACTGAACCCCACAATTAATTTAGCTAAATAAGTTACAATCTTGATGAGCTAGTTACAAAATTAAGTATAAGTCGTCACATCAACAATGCGTTCGAGACCGACCACAAGTACAGTTTCTAAATTAAGCAACTGACACATGTGGAGAGCTAGTGTCACAATTGAATGTTTGTCCTGCACACCGCCCCCCATCCAGTGGGCAGCGGTGGATAGGTTACAATCACTCAGTTACTACCTACAGTTAGCAAACTGGGGATATTTGGCTAAGATTTCTGGTAGCAGATCTTTTTGAATGAAATATTTACGCATCGTTGGAACATTGGTTATAGAATTGTCTCTGAATTCACGTATCTTTTCGCACTCCATCACATAGTGACGGAGGGTGTGCGAATAATTTTGTTGACACAGTTTGACACAGCGATCTCACGTCGCTGGAAGGCAGAAGAGCTTGGGGAGACATGATCACCACATACAAGATTCTCAGGGGAATTGACAGGGTAGACAAGGTTGGATTTTTTTAACACGGGAGGTACACGCACAAGAGGACACAGGTGGAAGTTGAGAGCCACAGGGACGTTAGAAAGAACTTTTTCAGTGTCAGAGTAGTTAGCAAATGGAATGCTCTAGAAAATGATGTGGTGGAGGCTGACTCCATACACAGTTTCAAATGTAGATATGATAGAGCCCAGTAGGCTCAGGAATCTGTACGCCTGTTGATTGACAGTTGACAGGCGGGACCAAAGAGTCAGAGTTCAACCCCCGCAAGCACAACTAGGTGAGTACATACATTATTTTCAAAGAAATTGATTGGGTAGACAAAGACAGTTTATTTAACACAAGGGGCACACGCACTAGAAAACACAGGTGGAAATTGATTGACCAAATAAGCCATAAAGTCATTAGAAAGAATCGTATTAGTGTCAGAGTAATCAATAAATGGAATGCATTGGAAAGTGATGAGGTGGAGGCATACACAGTTTGAAGTGTAGATATGATAGAGCCCAATAGGCTCAGGAACCTGATGATTGACGGTTGAGAGGCGGGATCAAAGAGACGAAGCTCAACCCCGCAAGCACAGCTATGTGAGTACATACACACATACACACATGAATACATGGTTCCTGTCACCGAGATAATTGTTATTTATAATTAATTCACGTTAAGGAAATAACGCATATATAAAGCTATATTGTTATTAAGAATTGCAAGATAGCTGTATGTATTGTGGAAATACTCTATAGAACTAGGATGCAAAATTTTGAATTGTTGTTTTTATTTATATAACTTCCCATCCCGAAAATTCCTTTTATACACCAGTTACCCAAAAGAGCATTATCCGGATCACATTCTAGTACAAACATACAACTCATTTGGCGTATTATATCATCACGCAATGCATTAGATTATAATTGTATTACTGTTGTATATTATGCGAGTAAAGAATGTAATAAGAGTGAGGAGTGAGGAGGTGTTGAGGGAGGCGTATATAGACAACACGACCCGGAGACAGCAGCACTGTGAGGCCGTCGATACGCCAAGATGGCGGCGCTAACGGGTCTCTCCCTCGTTACTACCATTGAGAGTGAAATAGAGCGAGCCCGGAATGACCTCAAGGGTGTAGATGAGAGTCTGCGCAGGCTGACAGGCCGCGATTTCAATGATCCAAGGTAACTAAGGAGTGTTGTGGCCGCCGGTGGTGTAGTGAGGGAGCCGCCAGCCTCCTGGTGTGGGGGTGACGCCGCCGCCGTCTGGGGCCTCACCAGCCGTCACATTCTTTGTTGTGAGGGTGGTGGCGGCGGCGGTGGCACCTCCAGGGGGCACGCTGGCACTGTCAGGTCAATATGTTCATGTATAGTGAGCTTACCCCGGGGGCTGGCTGGTCATAACTTAGTTACGTCACGAGTGATGTCGCTGCGTTGCGGCTCGTCTTGTGCTCCTTCACGTGTGGTTATCTTGAGGTGATTTCGTAGCTTAGCGTCCCCGCGGCCCGGTCCTCGACCAGACCTTTTTGTTACACACCCCCTGGGAAGCAGCCGTAGCAGGTGTCTTAATTCCTAGGTATCTATTTACTGCTAGGTGAACAGGTGCTTCAGGGTGACAAAAACTGGGCCCATTTGTTTCCGCCTCCAACGGGGATCGAACCCGGAATCTCAGGACTATGAATCCCAAGCCCTGTCCACTCGGCTGTCAGGCCGTACCTGGTGGCCAGTAGCCACACAACGCTGTGTGGGGGGGGGGGGGAGGTACTCTAGGCCTCCATGCAAGCCAGTTAAATAATAATATTACAGTATTATTATATACTCAAACATGGGGTAAGCCAGGTTATGGGGTCCACTGTGACATCACCGATGACCTTGAAGGGTTGTGATGGAGCCGGTGTTGTTTGTTATGCTATGTCACTGGGTGTCTTTAAATCGGCTTAGACTTTTTTTTATTATTTATTTTTAGCATCAACAACCCAAGGACCTCAAGGGGTCCTTGGGTTGGTTCAGCCGGGGATGCCTCGTGTGTTTGTCCGGTTGTGTGTCTTCGCCGTTACCTGTGCACCACGACCTCGGTGGCTGGGGATGTGCAAGGGTTGACCCGGTTTACCTTCTTCCCTGTTCCAGGGTTTGGGTCTCCCAGGTCGTTCTCACAGTTATTAGGTCCATCCAGCCTGCGGTCTATCCTCCTGCCCATGATATTCGTAAGTTGCTGTGTTGGCTGCCATCTTTAGTAACATGTCTTGGGCTTACATTCGGGCACGGTACCTGACAGCTGGGTGGACAGCGCTTCGGATTCGTAATCCTGAGGTTCCGGGTTCGATCCCCGGTGGGGGCGGAGACAAATTGGCAAAATGTTTCTTCACCCTAATGCCCCTGTTACCTAGCAGTAAATAGGTACCTGGGAGTTAGACAGCTGTTGCGGGCTGCTTCCCAGGGTGTGTGTAACAAAAAGGAGGCCTGGTCGAGAACCGGGCCGCGGGGACGCTAAGCCCTGAAATCATCTCAAGATAACCAAGAAAACGGGATTTTTGGCGGTCAGACAGGGTCCTGGCCACTCGCTACCTGGTCAGTGTTCCCGGCCCTAGTCGGGTATGTGTCGCATTGGGTCGGTGGTTGCAGCCAGTTGTCTCGACTTCGAGTTGAGCGATTGGCGACTGCCTCCCTGGTAAGTCCCTCTTGTGTTATGTTTGGGTAATTAGCTCTGGGGAGCCGAAGGGGCTCCCTCCAGAAATCCAGCGTTGAATGTAATAAAACGCCATTTTCTGGGTGATATCCCCAGCAACCCAATCCCGGTTGGCTCTTTTTTTCCTCTTTCGTGTTTTGACATCCAGCCTAAGAACTGAAAGGGGGATAGCTCGTTTTTTTGTTTGGGGAGTTCTGTCCCATAGTTTGGCTTTCTGTAGCAAATTAGTTTGTTTTGGGGCATTTACCTTTCTGGGTGCCTGACCTGGTCGATGGCAGACTTATAGAATGCTTCTAACCACACGGGGGTTTCTATGGGCCATTGCTCCTCGTGCCTCTCTGAGGGGAGGCCAGGTTCTGGCTCGTGGTCCCCGGTAGGCAAGAACTCCATTCGCCTTGACTGATGCTAGGGTCTAATACATTTATATCAGCCTGGATAGCTCTGGGGCCCCTCCGGGTCTTGCCCAAAAAATGGCGTTTGATTACAGTACATTCACCGCTGTTTTTATTTTTTTTTTTATTTTTTACCTGTTTTCAAAATAATTTCTGTACTTTCAGATAATGGCAGTGTTATCTTATGTAGGCTCTGTTTGTAAATAAACAACTTTGTATTACAAGTTGCCTGCATATTTTAAATTTTGTTATCACACAGTAGGTGATATCTATTTTGGCCAATAAGCTGTTAAGTCCAGTCTTACTATTATAAAAAAAAAGTGTGCAGTTGCAATTGCTTTCCAAAAATATTTGAAGTTGGATGGCCTTGGGGAGGTGAGGGAGAACTTTTTAGTTGGCACATATTTTGAAGTATGGCATTTAAGATCTTAGGCCTACATGCAAAAATCATTGTTCAAACTCATTTATTCTCACCCCCCCCACCCTTGTTTTTAAGTCTTGTTAACTTCTTCAAAGTTGTTAATTATTTTTCATATATTTATGTACAGTATATTTTATTTCAACTTCCATGTGCTCTTTCATTCCTTTTGTTATAATTGTTTCCAGCCAACGTGCAGATCTCCGGAGAATCCGTCTCTCATCAGGACGAGGCGATGATGAGCCTCCAGCTAAGCGAAGACCCCCTGGGGGGGTCTTTGCTAGGTATGTGTATTTCTTTTTAAATATTGCTTATTAATAAGCTATTAATAATAAATAATAGTTCTGTATTTTAAGTGGTCTACGTATTTCCCCTAAATAGATTTGTGGGTAATTTAAGCATAATAATCTTACTTGTATCATAATTGTAATAGATTGTTGTTTCACCAATTAAGCAATAACTGTTGTGCTTATTTTGCTAAATAATAAATTTCCTGCAAAAGTTCATAAAATTTAGGTTTACACTGGATGTTTTATTATGTACCGGGTAATGTACAGGCAACGCCTTTTGACTGATGGTTTTTAATAACGCTAAATTTATTTAATACTTTAATGTAATTAATAACAAAAATAATTTTACTAGGTTGGGGGCTGTTGTGCTTGACAAGCAGCATCCTGACTCAAGGGGCCGACCTCGGGGTGATCTGAGGGGAGAAATCCGAGGCGATCACCGGGGCGTTGATCCCAGGGTAGAGGCACATGGCGATTTAAGAGCAGAGGTACACCCAGAAATTCGTGGTAGGCGGGTCCAGGAGGTGGTTGACAGTGATGAGAAGATTCCGAAGGTAAGTGAGGATTTTTTTTTTTCTGAGGGGGGGGGGGAGGCAAAATACTGTACTGGACAAAGCAGTTAAAAGAATGAAATAAAATGTTTATATGGCTAGTTTAGCACATGTTTTTTTTATATTCAAAATGATTTTCCTAATAATGATGTTTTCTGTATTTCTTGATGTAGTTCTGCTGCCTTTTTGTTTATTACTGAAAGTTTGCATTTATATACACTAAAGTTTCCTTTAAAAATATTGACTTAAAAATACTTCAATTAAGCTTTTTAACTTTAGTGAGCAACTACTTCTCCATCAGAAGTTTGACTGCAACTTTGTATCATCACAGCTTTAAAAAATTAGAATTTGTATGGTAAAATGTGGTAACACTTAAATTTGGACAAAAATCTTAATTTGTAATTGATGATGATAATGCCAATGTTTGCAAGCTTGATGTAGCCTAACTTTGTATGGTTTATCCCAATCAACATTTAATTTTCCTTTTAAAAATATTATTTAATTTACAGCAAACTTAAATTTCTTTCTTTCCATTACTACCAGCCATCCCTGGCGTCGTCTGTAGCTCGTCCACAGTCGGACACAAAGTCTCGTAATGAAGCTGCCGCAGAACTGACAAAGGATAGAGCTTCACGAGACAGGTTAGTTGAGAAAATTTAAAGTACTATACCATAATTGATAGTTATCATTAATGAAGTAGAATATCAAAGGTTGAAATGAGACTTCACAAAACTCTCATGACCACTGTAGTTAACACTTTCCGGCTCCAGGCGAATGTAAAAAAAACAACCGTAAGTGCTCCCGGCGTTTTGCCGCGTAAGCGTAAAAACAAAAATGTGTATACTCTTTTTACTCTCCTGACCTTAGTTCTCGAGCTACGTATTTCATTTTGGTACCAACGTGTTCGCAATAAAATTCTCTAGAAGAACATCAGTAAAAAAAGTCATGAAACGTATAGGGATACCAGCACCAAATAAATAACTACGAAGATGACTCGCCGTGAGCCCCCAACAGCAACAAAATGTTTTTACTCTTGGGATTGTTATCACCTCCACACTTGTCCTACAGCGTTAATTTTGGTATCAATGGACTCGCAATGAAATTCCCAACACGGTGATATGAATATAAGCGTAGAATAATGATTGCGGCCCGCCCGCAAGAGTGTGGGAAGTGGTGAGATTGTTACCCGGTGTCGGTGACGGGACGACGCACGGCGCTTTGAAAGTTTATACTTATTTCATTCTCATGACATTATTATTCTATGTACGTCATTCATTTTTGTGTCACTGTGTTCGCAATAGAATGTTCTATGAGCCCGTAGGTAAAAAAGATCAACAAAGCGTAAGATAGAATAGCGCCAAATATAAAACAACGCTGGAACATATCAGTGAGAGTCAAACACACACGAAATGTTTTTACTTTTGTTATGTTTGTGAACCTTTCATGAACTTATTGTACCATGCAGCCTATTGGTGAGAGAGAGAGCCTCATGGCGCGCAGTTTGAAACAAACCCAAAGTAAATCGGATAAAAATTGAATTTTATACAAATATTTTAAAAGAGGACATAAGTTTATGTCCACATAGCGGAAGCGGGTAGGCGAAACAGGACGCCGGGAGGAGTCCTCATAGCCGGAAAGTGTTAAGAATCTAGATTTTTCTAGACAGAATTAATAAAGGAAACTTTAATTGAATCACAGAAGAGCTTTTTTTTTTTTTTTTTTTTTAATTTATAGTTATACCTCGTAGCTCTAACAAGTAAAATGCCTAGAACAACCAGAGTATGTGCCTGGAAAACCATTTTAAAATTGTGTAGTTTTCAACCAAGTTCTCTGATCTTGAACACAGCCCCCTGGATCTGGTACTTCCTACCAGTAGTGGTGGCAGAATTGTACATCTCTCTATAACCTTGCTGAAGCGAACATAAGTCATAAATACTCGTACTCCGCCTAAGTAAAACGGAAACAAATAACACTTAATGAGGCAGCCATAGGCTTAGGAATACCCCCCTGCCAAAAAATAGGCACAGAAATATCCCTGCCAAAAAGGAGAAAAAAAAATTCCTATGTAGTGCAAAACAAATTGCCAGTTATGCTTCCTTCAAACCCTCTCACTTGAAAACAGAGTACCCCCGTTTTTTTTTAACTAGACTATATGGTGTGTAATTCAGGATGCAACTGTTGCACACAAGTTTTACAAGATGCCATAAATATTTGTATTCATAATTGTATTGATTTAAAATTTTTGAAAGAGCTTTTACTTTCGTGTATTAATACTTTCATCTTGTTCAAGACATGCTCATCATTTTCTGGTTTATAATGATAGTGGTAAAGTCTGTATGAAAGAGCATTCTTTTTTTTAATTAGCAAAAAATGCTGTAGAGTAATATAGAGTAACAAAAAACATAAATAAATGTTGGAAAAATAAAAGCTGAATTAATTTTTGCCTGTAATTAACTAAAATGCGTAAAATTGTGATAAATGTGCTTGTTTGTTATATAAACTATCATCATAAAGATGAGCTATTTTCCTACCCACCAGTCATTTACATAAAATTAAAAAATAGAAAACACAAAAATATAAATATCGTACTTCCAAAAAGATGGCAGAGATGGACAGGTATATACTGTGTGAGAAAAAAGTGGCGCAAGGAAAATGCTTTGTAGTTGTTTGGACGTTAAGGTTGGCAAGGCGTGCAAGATCATGGTACTCCACAGGAGGGAAGGTACTTGAGAAATGAAAAGTTGGAGATGATCAATTGTGTAAAAAAAAAATTGGCATATGCTTTCGCTTAAGTTATATATATATATATATATATATTTTTTTTTTCCTCAGAAATCGCCGTATGTTTGGTGCTTTGCTTGGTACTCTGAAACGGTTCAAGAACGATGAAGCCAAGCAAAAAGATAAGGTATGTTCATGGTTAAATTATAATATTTATATAAATTCTGAGTTGTACCATATGTTTAATAATTCTGGGAGGATTTGGTAATGCATCTGTACATTTGTACAGAAGTACAAAACTTTGGATTTTTCTGTTTCTTGGATTATGCAAATGTAGAAATATCCAGTTATCCATTCTCATTAGCTGTGGTACAACCCTGTGGGGTGTACCTGTTTTTTTGTTTCCAATTTCTTTTCCCAAATCTCAAATTCAAGAAGAAGAGAATTCAGCAAATTCAATTTTAATAACAAACTGATTAACTGGGAACAAATAAACCAAGACCTTGCAGAGGAATGCTGGGAAGAATAACTAGATAATGCAAACTTTTACTGGTGCTTTGAGAAAATAGGCACTGTAGCACTAAGAATATGTGTATTCTTAGTATATATGTATATGGCATATATCACTAAGAAAAACTGAGAAAAAGATGCAAACTGGAATGAGAACGGTGCTCCCTGTATAGGGGAAGAAAACAAATAGAACATCTCAAATGCTCCAGTCTATCATAACACCTACGAGGAAGGCTATGTAAGGAGATAGAAATGATCGAGCTCAAGCTGAGAGAATCGTATTAAAAGTGAAATAGAGGAACCTGAAATACGTTTCTCGTATGCAAAACCAAGAACACAAACTGCATCCAGCATTGGGCCCTTGTGCAAGGGTGATGGAACTTTCACTGATGAAAACAAAGAAATGAGTGAAATACTGAGGCTTCAGTACGATTCTGTTCTCAGTGAACCCCGTAACGCATGGAAAATCAATTATCCAAATGAATTCATGAATGTGACGCCAACATTGTTTGGAGGACGGGCTGGATATATGGTTCAAAGACCCAAAAGTGATTCCATGCACCTGCCAAACCCTCTGTTTATAAATGAAAAACGGTTTACATACTTCTCACAACTGATTTCGTTCGAACACTTCTGGAACGAGTGCTTCACTGACGAATTTTGTTCGAACCACAACGCTATAAATGCTTCACCCACGTTCTACAAATACAAATAATCGCCAACAGAACCTAAACACCTAACCTAATCTATGCCTATATATGCACAATATGCTAATGCAGTACAGTATATTATAATATTAATTTATATTTGAGAAAATTCCCATTTTGAATGAACAGCATGTAAAAATTTATGAATGAGTCTGTGAGGTCGACCGTTGGATGTAATGAACTTGAATCGAGTACGGGTTGACATATTAGATGTTACCCTAATCCCACTGGACTGTGAAGTACCCATAGACAGCATCCCCATACACTCTGCACCAGGGCCACTCTTGGAATTCTGTACGGTATTCATCAAGAAGTTCAAAAAACCACTATCATAGGCCTTAAACATCTTTTGGAGACAGCCTAGATACTGGTGTCATCTCTGACATACATACTGATGAAGCTCGCTAATCCGGACTATCTGGGAAGGACCTGTAATGGTTCCATGGATAACGCCTCGCTTCTTATTAGCTAGCCGTTAATTAACGGTTCTGTTGTTCGGTCTTTCTTCTTTCTTGTAACCTCAGTCCAACTCCTCGTAACCTCGGTGCTTGATTACCAAGGTGCCACAAAACGAAGATGTTTTACATATCGGCTACAAAATAGACAATTTTGTATTAAGCAACTGAACTGTTACAACCCCCTCACTCAAATTTTTAAGAAATATTGTTTTTAATCCAATTAAACATGGTTTCCTATCCTAATCCTTTACTGTATGTAACAAAAATTGAACCAGTGCCCCCCCCCCTCCAGAAAAAAATCAATCTTCCTTAGCCAAACAATTTACTATCTGCAGATTGTATCATCATAATCAGTATAAATCAGATGCTGAGCCACTTGTTCGAATCCTGACTGTCAGGTTTTGGTATTTTCCCAGCAGGATTTTGTTTATTTAATTGATTAAACTTTAAGTTATTAATTATTATTAAGTTGTGCTTTGCATGGACTTTAAAAGTGGGCTGTGTGTTCTTTGGTTATCCTGCAACACAAGTACACAAGTGTGTACTTGTGTTATCCTGTAACACAAGTACACAAGTGTGTACTTGTGTTATCCTGTACACAAGGAAATAAACCCCAGCTGTGCCCAGCTGGGGTTTATTTCCTGGGCGGTGTGTCCAGAAGGGTTACCCCTTCGCAAGGTTTTTTGTATGTCAAGTGTGTGAGGAAGTGTTCTCATTTCCTGACGTGTTAGGAAGTCAGGAGTTGAGTACATTGAAACACTGCTTGGCTTGATACCCCGGGTAGTGTGCCCGGCAAGGGTTTATTTCCTGGGTGGTGTGGCCAGCAATTTTTTTTTTTTTTCCCCAGGCATTGCGCTTGGCAAGGCTTTTCATGTCAGATGTGTGAAGAAGTCATGAGTGAGTAGTACATTGAGTATGAACATATATATGGGATGTGGTGACAAGGCTGGGTAGATGCAGTTGTATGTGACAATGTTGGGTAAATGTTTTTGTATGTAAATTTATGTGTATATAATGTATGTGATAAATTATGAGTCTATCTGGTCTTGTGAAGCAATGGATTGTTGCTGTGAATGATAAGTTATTTTAAATTTTTGGTTATTAATCATTTTTCTTATTTGGTTACTTCCACACCCAATGAAAGATTGAAATGGGTAATAATTATGTATACAGTACTGTACTTGTTTATTACTTATCCCTTAATGTGATTTCCCAGGAGGAACAGCGTGCTGCTATTGAGAGAAAGCTAGAGGAAAAGGGGAGAGCAGAAAAAGAAGAGCTTAGACGTGAACGGCAGGAACTTTTCAATCAAAGGAAGGAGAGGCAAGCTCAAATTCGACGGCTCACCGTCAAGATGGCCCGAGTAAAGGAGGTAAGGAGTGCTAACTTTCATCCGCAAGAAAATTGTCTTTATCATTATAGAACAGTACAGTTTAGAAAATCTAAATTAATTGTATTAGATTCATTCTTGACTTTATATACTGTACAATACAGTACTTTGCATTTTTATTATTTCCTGTTTTAAAAATATAAATATTTATTCGAGCTTAATTTTATACTTGTGTAATTATGCACTATCCTGATGTAGCCCCCTTCCTCCTCCCTCCTGATGTAGCCCCCCCCCTTTCCTCCTCCTTCCTGATGTAGCCCCCCCCCCCCTTTCCTCCTCCCTCCTGATGTTACCCCCCTTTTCTCCTCCCTCCTGATGTAGCCCCCCCTTCCTTCTCCCTCCTGATGTAGCCCCTCTTCCTTCTCTCTCCCGAGGAGCCCCCCTTCCTTCTACCCCCCCCGTTGTAGCCCCCCTTCCTTCTCCCTCCTGATGTAGCCCCCCTTCCTTCTCCCTCCCGATGTAGCCCCCCCTTCCTCCTCCCTCCTGATGTTACCCCCCTTTCCTCCTCCCTCCTGATGTTACCCCCCTTTCCTCTTTGTATCAAGTCTTAATGTCTGTACAGTACTGTATTTGTAACATTTATTAATATTTTTTTTCAGCATGAGGTTTGGGAGGCCCACCAGATGAAGCTGGCAAAATTTATACGCACCGAGTCATCTCTACCCATCTTCTGGCTGCCACGCTTGCATAACTCCAGGACCACCAACCTTGTGCGGGCCACACACGACATTATCATGCGTAAGTTGACTGTTTCTAAAAGTGTTAAAGCTCTAGATTATTTTTAATTTGCTTCTAAGCATGTGAGTTTAAAATAGAGCTCCTAATGTTGACCAAACCACACACTAGAATGTGAAAGGACGACGACGTTTAGGTTTGTCCTGGACCTTCTCAAGTCGATTGTGGTCCAGGACGGACTGGAATGTTGTCGTCCCTTCACTTTCTAGTGTGTGGTTTGGTCAATGTATTTCAACCACATTATTGTGACTCCTCATCTGCACGCAGAGCTAATATTTATCAGTTATTTGATAGGGGGGAAAGGGAAATACGAATAATTTTTGCATTGTTCCAGCTAAATGTGTTTGCTGTACTTGTATTCTGAAGCATCTTTATATTTCATTTTGTAACAAATTTTTCAGTGCTTTGAAAAGTACCTATTTACAGTAAAATATTAAGTTTTCATTATAGAGGTTGTATTGATTTTTTTTAGTGTGCTTGATTACATTTATTAATTTCTGCTGCTCTGTTGATTTTGCAGGTGAACTGGAGCAGGATCGGCTGCGCATGAAGGAGGAACTGGAAGAAATTCTTGGAGGACGTGCGGAGGAAGATCAGGGCGAAGAGGGCAGGGATGCTGCGGAGGGGGGGGAGGAGGAGGAGACCTACGTTCGCAGGGGGGTCCGCTCAGAGGTCAACAGGCAGGGGGAGGGGGGTGGCAATGACACTCTTGATAACTGTCCAGGTGAGTTGTAGTAAACTTGTATGCTTATTTTTTTGTTTATTTAACAAATGCCAGCAGAATTTAGCCTTTTTTTTTTATTCTTGTACATTAACGTCTACATATTACTGCATTGACAGATTCTGGCTGTAGTTCTATAATTATATTGATTCGTAGAGACGGATTGCCAGAATGTTCTACTTGGTCAAGGCTTAATTTTAAGCTTTTGAATTTGCTTGTTATATATAATATGGAATAACTTCCAATTATCCTTCCATTTAAAGGAAGAAAATGGGTCATTTGATTTTTCTTGATATGAGCCTAATAATAAGGTAATAGACGGGTTGTCATCAGTCATCCAGGAAGCACTGGTATGGAGAGTGTAAAGCGAGTAAGTACTCTTGCCCATGTTGACGATTTTTTCTGCTTCATTCACACTAGAAAACCAACTCCAGTTGATCTACCTACACATTATTCATTGAATTACTACTGTTGTATGTTTGTCTTGGTAATTTACTTTCTACTGTTTGCCTCCATAAGCATGAACAAGTCAAATCACACTATTTGAAGTCTTGTTTTAAATACAAACAGAAATGGAGTCATCCATTATAGAATACAGTAGCCAAAGGAGTATATAAATTGTTTTGTTTAACATTTTGTTCCTTCAGAATGTTACGTTATGATGCTAATGTTATGAGATGCCAAATGTCGGTAATCTTTCCAAGAAAAAGATTGATCCCAGAGAGAGAATAAGAAATTAACGATAAAGGTTGTACACTAAAAACCAAAGCATATGTTTCAAGTTTTGACGAGTTTAATGTCAATTCTTTGTTGTTTTCAGATTTGTTAGATTACGAGGCTGAGGAGGGAGAGCTAGTGTATGATGAGGCAGACCTGTCAGGTAAGGATGACGACGACACTGAGCGTATGGTAGTCCAGGTAGATGGGCGAGGGGAGGGGGGAAGAAAGGTTGAAATTGTTGCAAGTCAGGCAGAGGTGGGAGGGGAATCTAACAGTATAGCAGAAGGGGGTAATGACAGTGAGAAAGAGAACGAGGGTAGGCAGAAGGAAAAGGATAGGAGTCGAGAGGAAAGGCACAGAGAAAAGGATAAGAGTAAGGATAGAGAGAGGGATAGGAAGAAAGATAGGGGAAGAGAGAGGGACAAGGAAAAAGATAGGCACAAAGAGGGAGAGAAGGATAGGGTTAGAGAAAGGTTTAGTGGAAGAGATAAGGAAAAGGAGAGGTTAAGGGATACCGGTAAAGGGTCAGAAAAGGAAAAATTCAAGGAAAGGGGTAGAACTAAAGACTTGACTAAATCATTAGATAAATCGCCAGAAAATGAGTCCGACCTAACCACTACTATAGTGCACATAAAGATCGAAAAAGAGGATGAAACAAACCCAGCATTCACGAGGCCAATATTGAAGATCATTAAGGAAGAAAAACCAGACAAACCGCAGAGTACAATAAAGAAGGGTGAAAATGCAGAAGGTAATGCACCTGCTGTTGCCATTACAGAACCTCTACCACCTCTTCCTCCCCCTGTTTCTGAGCTTCCTCTACCTCCTGACTGTGCCCCACTTTCCCCGACACCTCTCCCCCCTTCCCCAACATTTCTCCCGCCTTCCCCGACACCTCTTCCACCTTCCCCGACATATCACCCACTTTCTCCAACTCTCCCACCTTCTCCATCTCTTCCCCCACTTTCTTTAACTCCTGTTCCACCTTCACCTCCTGCCCCAAGCTCCCCTAACATTGCTACTTCATTGTCTCATCCTCCTAACACTGTTCCAGAAATATCGAAAATAAATGACAAAGGTGAAGATGGCGAAGAACTGGAAGATGGTGAGGAAGCAAATTTTGATTCTGTTGCAGATGTAAGTATGCCAGAAACATCTGCTGATCACGAGGACAAAAATCCTCACCTTGAAAGTATTAATATGCCAGATGAGAAGCCACAACCGGAATTGAAATCTGAAGTTGCCAAGAAATCTTCCAAAGTCAAACAGCAAAGGGAAGATAAAAAGAAGGGAGAAAAATCCAAGAAAAAAGTTAACAAGAAAAAAGACAGACTAGGTAAAAAGAAAGACTCTGGCTCGTCAGACAGTAGCAGTGACGATAGCAGTAGTGACACGAGTAGTGAGAGTAGTGATAGCGATAGTTCAGACTCTGACAGTTCCTCGTCTTCGTCGGGATCATCTTCTGGTTCTTCCTCTGATTCCGAGAGTGACTCGAGCTCCAGCTCCAGCTCGGGGTCGGATTCAGACTCTGATCATACAAAAAAGAAGAGGAAGAAAAAGAGGGGGAGAATGTCTAGGAGTGATGATAGCAGTAGTGACAGTGAGTTACAGGAGAAAAAGAAAAAAATTAGGAAAATTGGAGAAAGGAAAAAAAATGCAAGTGAAAGTGGAAAGTCTTCTAAAAGCAAAGTAAAAGTAGAACGAGGTGACGATAAAACCAAGAAAGAGTTAGGAAAGAAAGAGAGGCATAAGGATAAAGATGGAAAAGGAAAGGAAATGCATAAACTTAAGGAAGCAGACAGGGGTAGAGAAAGAGATGCTGGCCATCGAAGGGAAAGGGAATGGGCTAAGAAGGGTGGTATAAGTAGAAGTAGAGAGAGGAAGAGAGAGAAGAGCAGGGAGCGAAGGAGGGATAGGAGTAGAAGCAGAGATAAGGATAGAAGGGGAAGTAGGAAGGAAAAGCGATAGTGTAAGGTGAAACCACGAGATATTGCAGGTGGGATTTGTGAAGTACTGTATGTAGAAGGAGGATGATAATTTTAGTGATTGCTTTGTGATTGTTTACTGCCTTCCTTGCAAGATCATTACATTGCTCAGATAGATGAGACTTTACCATTTGAAGAAGTCTTGAGCTAGGCATGTGCTTTGCCTATTCCATCTAAGAAAGAAAGCCATGGCTGAATACATGCTCTAATTAATATTTTTTTTTTTTGTGATTTTCATATTACTGTACAGTTGGAAAAGTGAGTTGTGCTACAATTGTCGGAGATGCTATCATCATTCAGTCATGGTGTTAGAATATCATGCTATTTTTGTTTATAATTCCATAAACACTTCCTTTCCAGTACGTGTTTTAGTTAGATTTTTTGTGAAATAAAAAGTTGAAAGTTATTTTTGTGTAATTGTCCTGCGACAGACGAAAATACTGTGGTGTCATTTAAGCTCAAGTATGTTTATATTGAGACAAGGAAAAATACATTTGAAAGTTCAGAGTTGTTTAGGCTATTTCTACATCCCCCCCCCCCCTCCTGTGATGTCATTCCTTCCATTAGAGGAAGATTCTAGCAGTTTCCTCCAGGCTTTTAACCCTTTACTTGCGACTATAATTGAATACATCACTTTAGAGGTGTGATTTTTTATTATAGAAGTGATTGAAAGTTGTGATAGGAACAGTAATCTGGCACATTCACTTATTCTCAGATGATGATTTTGCTGCCACTGCCTCCATTTATCATAGTGTTTTTGCTTATGCTGATTAATTTACTCATTAAACATGGATTATTTTGTGCAACTTGTAAATTAAATATTCTCTAATATTAAAAATTACTCTTAATATTAACATTGAAAGGAAAAACTGGCTTATATGATTATATTAAAAGTTAATACTTTGTTTTTAAAAGTTCTTTTTTATATTTGTACCAAATATAATCAGGTTGTTGACCAAACCACACACTAGAAATTGAAGAGACGACGTTTCGTAGTCGTGTTCATTCGACTACGAAACTCATCACTCGACAAACATTGGAGTTCAAAGACGAACTCATCAGACTGTGTTGACTCCAATTCATTCTCTTTCAACGGGAAATATTTCTCTCAAACTTTCGGTGTCACTAACTATCGGTTCCCCTTTTTCTCCTGTTCTTGCCAATCTCTACATGGAATACTTCGAAACTGTTGTTCCTTCTAGTCGAATATCTAGTCTAGATATTCATCCCTCTCTCTGGCTTCGCTATGTTGATGACATTTTTGCTTTATGGCCTTATGACCGTAGTCTTTTCCAGTCTTTCATCTCCTCTATTAACAATCTGGCTCCTTCCATCCATTTCAATGTTGAATGGTAATCTAATTCCCTCGTGCAGGCGAGGGAATTCTTCTATTGATACTCGTCCCTCTCTCTGGCTTCGCTATGTTGATGACATTTTTGCTTTATGGCCTTATGACCGTAGTCTTTTCCAGCCTTTCCTCGCCTCTCTTAACAATCTGGCTCCTTCTATCCATTTCAAAGTTGAGTGGGAATCTGATTCCCTCCTTCCTTTTCTTGATGTTCATGTCCACAGCTCTGTGTCTGGGTTCTCTTTCTCTGTCTACCGTAAACCCATGCATAGTGGCATGTACATTCACTTCTTTTCCTACCATCCTCCTTCTGTTAAGAAAAGTGTCCTCGTGTCTCTCTTCCTCCGCGCTCTATGCATCAGCGACCCTCTGTTTCTTGATTCTGAAATTGCCTTTATCTACAAATCATTCTCTCGCCTTGATTATCCTTTGCATTTCATCAACTGTGCCTACTCTCAAGCTAAACGAAATTAATTTCATCCTAAACCTGCTTCCAACACTAGTAGCACTGTACTCTGCCTTCCCTTCATATCTGAACTCAAACTTTTACCAATACCTGTCGTCCTCTTGACATTAAACTCGCCTTTCGACAAACTAACACACTTCGTAGCAATCTAGTTCACACTGCTCCTGCTTCTAATGCTGCTGGTGTCTACTCTATTTCCTGTTCGTCTTGTCCTCTCCAATACTTTGGCGAAACTGGCCGTACACTAAATGACAGACTTAAGGAACACAAAAGAAGTGTTAAGTCTGCAGACACTAACAATGCTCTCTTCTGTCATGTTAGGGATTCTAATCAAACTCTTGATTGGTCTTCCTCTAAAATAATCTTTCCTGCCTCTACACAGACGCCGTCTTGTCGACTCCGCTCTAATACATAACCTATCCAACATGAACCAGAGTCCTGGCTTTGCTGCTGCTGTCTCTTCCCTTTCACAGTACATACTCAAATGTTCTAAACTTTCTAACAAACGTGACCTAACAAGCCTACCTTCCCTTTTCTTTCTTTTTCTCTTAGGATCCTTTTCTTATTCCTATTATTACACCTTACCTTCCGTATCTTTTGCCATGTTCTTATCTTCTAAGATTTCCATCTCCTCACCCCTCTCTTGCCTACTTAATGCCCTTGCCTCCCTCGTCTCATTACCACATACGGGCTATTCATGCCCGTACCACTTCTTGGGTGGCTTAATCTTTATCAATCAATCAATCTCGTCTCATTACTATCGACTTGATAATGGTCTGAGACGACGACTGAAACAACGTTGTCTCTCCAATTTGTAGTGTGGCTTGGTCAACATTTTTCAGCCACGTTATTGTGACTCATCTGCATAATCGGGATATTTAGTAGTTAATTTGAGCTTCAAATCGCTTGCAGGATTCTCTTTAGGTTCGTATTACCAATATTTCTCCTCATTGTTTCGTCCTTACCCCCGTGGGGGTACCCCTTCCAAAATTTTGTACATCCCGCTCTATTACCATCTTCACCGATGGGTCAAAGTCTGCAGACGGTGTAGGCTACTCTGTTGTTATTCCTGACCACACTTATGTGTCGCCTACCTCAGGAGACTAGCGTCTTCCCAGCAGAACTTTGTGCTATTCTCCATACTCTTCGTCTCCTGCTTTCTCGTTGTCAATCCTCCTTTGTGGTTGTAGTAGACTCTCGTAGTGCCCTCATGGCTCTAGGGTCCTTTAATCCAGTCCATCCGGTGGTCATTGGCTGTTTCTTATCCAGTAAATTTAAGTCAGTAGAGTTTTGCTGGGTTCCCAGTCATGTTGATGTCTCTTTAAATGAGCGTGCGGATGCTGCCGCTAAGGAAGCTATCCACTCTTGTCCCATCTCCCGGAAAGGTATTCCATATTCCGACTTTTATCCAGTTATTCATTCCTCCATCCTTGCCTGTTGGCAGGGTTGTTGGTCTTTTGTTGTTGGTAACAAACTGCGTACTCTTAAGAGTAGTGTGTCCCTGTGGCCTTCCAACTACCACAGTAACCAGCGATGGGAAACGGCTCTGGCAAGGTTGCATATTGGCCATACACGCTTAACTCACGGTCACTTAATGGAGCGCCGCCCTGATCCTTATTGTCCAAATTGCATTGTCCCTCTTACAGTCGTGCATCTCTTTTGTTGAATGTCCTGACTTACAGGACGAGCATGTCTTGCTTCCCGACCGTCCCTCACGGTCACTTGTCCCTCGATAGTATTCTTGGTGAATCAGATACTTTTTATATCGTTTGCCTTGTGCGTTTCTGTTCTCATATTGGCATCTTTGGTGATATTTAGCGCCCTCTGATTATCCCGCACATCTGATGGTGCTACATAGCCTTCCGGGCTTGGTGCCTTCTTTTGATAATTACTTACCTCGATCGTCGTTGGCCGTCAACAACACTCAAAACGTTTTTTCCAAGTTAAAAATGGTTTACAAAAATAAACATTTGCGATTATAGTTGATGAACTTTAAGAATAATGGAATCAAGAACGAATTACACATCAGTATGACCAAACCACATCAAAGTTGAGGCGAGGAGTCGCAATAAGTATGTATGAAGTATGTTGACCAAACCACACACTAGAAAGTGAGGGGACGACGACGTTTCGGTCCGTCCTGGACCATTCTCAAGTCGATTGTCACAATCGACTTGAGAATGGTCCAGGACGGACCGAATCGTCGTCGTTTCTTCACTTTGATATATGGTTTGCCTTCATGCCTTCAGTTACGTTGTGACTCATCGTCTGAATATCATAAATAATCGGGAGACAAAGTATTATAATTCATTATCATTTAATATTACTGACAGCTGGAAGACAAAGTGAAACGAATAGGGACTATATGACTCGTGTATTTGATTCCCGAGAACAGCTTTTATTAAATTAGGTTATGAAATGCATCAAGTAATACTGTAATATGTTGACAAAATAATTCCGTGGGTCAGAGAGAGAGAGAGAGAGAGAGAGAGAGAGAGAGAGAGAGAGAGAGAGAGAGAGAGAGAGAGAGAGAGAGAGAGAGAGAGAGAGAGAGAGAGAGAGAGAGAGAGAGAGAGAGAGAGAGGGGGGGGGGAGGAGACGGACGCACGCACAACAGACTTAAGTTACAAATATGTCAGACATTTACATTACCTTCTGCACGATAAGGTTAGGTAGGACATGTGAAATGTCCCTTCATGTTACGCGTGTAATTCGTTTGATTTTTTTTTAGTAATATCTTATTCAACATGGACTATGACATGTTATTCGACAAACTAGTGCTTCTTAAAACAAATTGGTTTTCTATAATGGTTGTTTAAGCAGCTCCATCAAGGCTGAATTCCAGGGAGGAAAAGATATGTCAACGAGGGGCAATAGTTGCTATGAGAAGCATGACAATCCTGCCATCGGTAGAGAACTTGGAATTACAGAGCCTGTGACTGTGGGTGCAGCGGTGGGAAGACTCCGGGAACTTGAACGACAAACGTCAAGTTTGGTGGACCATGAAAAACCTATTCGGAAGATGATAAACATTCTTTAATGCAACCGTTAGTCTCTTTTTATGAATGCAGTTGCCATCAGGGATGAACTGCAGTTAGAGGTATCTGGACGTACAGTGTAAAGCAGAGGAATGTCGGGGGCAAATAGCAATGATTATTGACAGTTAAATGTGAATGAAAATATAACAATTTCAAGTACAGTCCAGCAAACAAAGTCCAGTAAGTAAATAATACTTAATTATCATACATTATGATACAACCGTATCTGATAAGCTTTGATATTTGTAGGATAGTTAACCACAGATTCATTCATAAATTTTTACATGCTGTTCATTTAAAACAGCAATTTTCTCAAATATAAATTAATATAATATATTAGCATATTGTGCATATATAAGCATAGGTTAGGTTAGGTGTTTAGGTTATATTGGCGATTATTTGTATTTGTAGTACGTGGGTGAAGCATTTATAGCGTTGTGGTTCGAACAAAATTCGTTAGTGAAGCACTTGTTCCGGAAGTGTTCGAACGTCAGCAGTTGTCAGTCGTGTGTAAACCGTTTTTCATTCATAAACAGAGGGTTTAGCGGGTGCATGGAATCACTTTTGGATCTTTGTTTGGAGGACGGGCTGCTTTTGGGTCTGTATGGAGGACGGGCTGCACGACTCGCAACACGTCTGGCACGTCTCACAACACGTCTCGCAACAGCACGATTTCGTTCGAACACGTCTTGAACAAGTGCTTCACTGACGATTTTTTTTCGAACCACAACGCTATAAATGCTTCACTCAATTACTACAAATAATTGCCAACAGAACCTAAACACCTAACCAATGCCTGTATATATGCACAATATGCTAATATAATATTAATATATATTTGAGAAAATTCCTGTTTTGAATGAACAGCATGTAAAAATTTATGACTGCATCTGTTGGGTCGACCGCTGGATGTAATGGACTTGAGTCGAGGACGGGTTGGGATATTGAGGTGTAATTTGTTGTTGATACCATCATTCATATAACGTATATCAACTAGTTGAGTTCATTTATGATGCACCCTATACCCATCCTGTGAGCGGTAGTGGAATGTATTGTAAAAACATATTATGGTTTTAAGGAGAACCCCCAAATTCAGGTTTGCTAATGAAATTTGCTTATTTCATTTAGCAAAAAAAAGTCTTGACGAGTTAGTAGCAAAGTAACAATGGGCTCGAGACCGACCACAAGTACTCTCTTGTAGTATATCACTAATATTCGCTGTAAAGGTTTGCAAATCACTTTTAACTTGAAAACGTTTTTTGTTGATTGACGGCCAACGATGATCAACGTAGCGTTTGTGTGACGTCACGTCGCCTCCGCCTCAACAGCCAAATACCAACACGTAAAATTATCATACGTTTTATCGTTTACATAAAAGATGAAGGAACTGTTAAGCACAAAAGTAGAGCCATCTCCCATGTTTACTAATCTACATACATTAAATTTTGTTCTACACTTCCTTTCGATAACAGTGTGAATTGTATAAAGTTATTGTGTGTTTATAAAACACTGTGTGTGGTGTTTTGACCAAAGACAGACTCGAACATGTTACGTTCACAGTAGGTTTAATTTATTTTTTAATTTTGCTCCGAGGGGCGAGTTTATTGGGCAGCGTCACTCATCCTGTGAGTGGACACACCGCCATAGTGACAGTATTGGGCAGCGCCACTCATCCTGTGAGTGGACACACCGCCATAGTGACAGTATAGGGCAGCGCCACTCATCCTGCGAGTGGACACACCCCCATAGTGACAGTATTGGGCAGCGCCACTCATCCTGTGAGTGGACACACCTCCATAGTGACAGTATTGGGCAGCGCCACTCATCCTGCGAGTGGACACACCCCCATAGTGACAGTATTGGGCAGCGCCACTCATCCTGTGAGTGGACACACCTCCATAGTGACAGTATAGGGCAGCGCCACTCATTCTGTGAGTGGACACATCGCCATAGTGACAGTATTGGGCAGCGCCACTCATCCTGTGAGTGGACACACTGCCATAGTGACAGTATAGGGCAGCGCCACTCATCCTGCGAGTGGACACACCCCCATAGTGACAGTATTGGGCAGCGCCACTCATCCTGTGAGTGGACACACCTCCACAGTGACAGTATAGGGCAGCGCCACTCATCCTGTGAGTGGACACACCCCCATAGTGACAATATTGGGCAGCGCCACTCATCCTGTGAGTGGACACACCGCCATAGTGACAGTATTGGGCAGCGCCACTCATCCTGTGAGTGGACACACTGCCATTGTGACAGTATAGGGCAGCGCCACTTATCCTGTGAGTGGACACACCGCCATAGTGACAGTATAGGGCAGCGCCACTTATCCTGTGAGTGGACACACTGCCATAGCAGCATGTACAACACTCCCTAATGGGAAGAAAACCCGCTGGGTTAATGCATTCACTTTTAACAAACTTATCACTTACCAGCAGTGTAAGAGTTAAGCCACTTTATCATCACATTCTTGTCTTAGTTTAAAAGGAGTAAGATCTGGCTTTATTTATTTTGATATTTAAAAGAGTATTATCAAGTTCAATGAAAGAAACAAAATAGTCTAAAAATATTTGGACTGAAGAGGAGAGGGGGGGTTTGATCAACAATCTCCCCCCCCACTCCTCCACTGGCCTCGTGGATCTATAATACAGCACGCAGTACAGGCCAGCAATCATCAAGATGTGTGTCAACACGAGTGCTCCACTTTCAGTTCAATAATCTAAACTCGGCTAGAAGTAGAAAAACAACATTCCATTGTAAATGCCATAAGGTGATTGTATTTTGTGTTGTAGTGCAGACAATATTGTGTAATATTAATTGTCAAAGTAAATCATACCGAGAGCAAAGCTCCAAGACCCCTTATTTTCATTATTAATAATGCTTCCCCGGATGCTACTTGTCGTCTTCGAGGTCCAGGGTCCCTGCAAATGCAACCACAGGTGGTTCCCCCTTGTGTGTGTGTGTGTGTGTGTGTGTGTGTGTGTGTATATACATATATATATATATATATATATATATATATATATATATATATATATATATATATATATATATATATATATATATATATATGTCGTACCTAGTAGCCAGAACTCACTTCTCAGCCTACTATTCAAGGCCCGATTTGCCTAATAAGCCAAGTTTTCCTGAATTAATATATTTACTATAATTTTTTTCTTATGAAATGATAAAGCAACCCTTTTCTCTATGTATGAGGTCAATTGTTTTTTATTGGAGTTAAAATTAACGTAGATATATGACCGAACCTAACCAACCCTACCTAACCTAACCTAACCTATATTTATAGGTAAGGTTAGGTTAGGTAGCCAAAAAAAGCTAGGTTAGGTTAGGTTAGGTAGACGAAAAAACATTAATTCATGAAAACTTGGCTTATTAGGCAAATCGGGCCTTGAATAGTAGGCTGAGAAGTGCGTTCTGGCTATTAGGTACGACATATATATATATATATGTCGTACCTAGTAGCCAGAACTCACTTCTCAGCCTACTATTCAAGGCCCGATTTGCCTAATAAGCCAAGTTTTTCGTAATTAATATATTTACTATAATTTTTTTCTTATGAAATGATAAAGCAACCCTTTTCTCTATGTATGAGGTCAATTTTTTTTTATTGGAGTTAAAATTAACGTAGATATATGACCGAACCTAACCAACCCTACCTAACCTAACCTAACCTATATTTATAGGTAAGGTTAGGTTAGGTAGCCAAAAAAAGCTAGGTTAGGTTAGGTTAGGTAGGTTAGGTAGACGAAAAAACATTAATTCATGAAAACTTGGCTTATTAGGCAAATCGGGCCTTGAATAGTAGGCTGAGAAGTGCGTTCTGGCTATTAGGTACGACATATATATATATATATATATATATATATATATATATATATATATATATATATATATGTCGTACCTAGTAGCCAGAACGCACTTCTCTGCCTACTATTCAAGGCCCGATTTGCCTAGTAAGCCAAGTTTTCCTGAATTAATATATTTTCTCTAATTTTTTTCTTATGAAATGATAAAGCTACCCATTTCATTATGTATGAGGTCAATTTTTTTTTATTGGAGTTAAAATTAACGTAGATATATGACCGAACCTAACCAACCCTACCTAACCTAACCTAACCTATCTTTATAGGTTAGGTTGGGTTAGGTAGCCGAAAAAGTTAGGTTAGGTTAGGTAGGTTAGATAGTCGAAAAACCATTAATTCATGAAAACTTAGCTTATTAGGCAAATCGGGCCTTGCATAGTAGGCTGAGAAGTGAGTTCTGGCTACTAGGTACGACATATATATATATATATATATATATATATATATATATATATATATATATATATATATATATATATATATATATATATATATTATATTTATATTATTATATATATATTTATATATTTATATTATATATATATTTATATTATATATTAGTATATTTTGGTAGCAGTCTTTCCTGTAGACATATATTATTAAATATGACCGAAAAAGTAAGATTAATAATTCTAACACGAATTTTCTCAATATTTCTTATGTTTCTTTTCACTGTTGATGGTAATTGAAAAATCAGTTCTCCAAAATTCATTTTTATTTCTAGTCTGACGCGACACTTAAACGTGTTTCGTAATAACTTATTACATTTTCAAAGACTTTTAGTTTACACACACCCCCTCCCCGCTCAGCTCGTTGTTGCCGTGTGGGGGCTTAGTGGGCGGCTGCCGGAGTGTGATGCTCCTTGGGACGGTCCTCTGTCCTTTTCTAGCCTTGTGCTCCTGCTGCCGTCCTCTCCAATTCTGCTGGGCACCCTTTCCTTTTTCTTCTGTTTCGTTTTTCTCCCCCCTCTTCTCCCATCTGCTTGCCGTTTCCTGCCAACCTTTTGCTTGTTCTGGTTCTTCCCTTGGACTTCTTCTATTTTGACGCCCGGGTGCTTGAGGAGGCATACTCTTGCACCCATAGAACTGTAGTACCCGACGTCGAGAACGAGGGGAACCTTTTATTGTCAATCCCCCTTTCGTCACTGAACCCGATCTCGACGGACTGTCGGTTTCTTTAGGTGGCGTTTGTGGGGCGTATACTCACGACGCACCCCTAGGAGGCCCCGGCAAGATCGGCGATAGCTTCTTGTTGGGTGTCCTGCATCTAATTGTGGCTCCATGGTGGGTGTGGGGGCACATTCGTGAATGAATTTTTCTTTTCGTAATGATGATGACCCCTGTTTCGGCTGTTTCTGATTTACCTTCTCAGGCTCGTGGGGTGGGCGACCAAGCCCCCGAGTCAGTCCGTGTTGGAAGACCGGGCTCTGTAGCCTCCGCTGCATTGGGCCCCGACCTTGCTCCTCCTTTGGCCTCTCTGACTCCTTCCCCTGGCTCCCCTCCCTCCTCTGTGGTTGGGTCGAGCCCCAAGCCCCCAGTGGTGACTACCTCGTCCCCTGGCACGGCTCCTTCTCTAGCTGTAACTACTGCGCCTTTTAACCCCTCTCTCTCTGGGGGTTCTCACCGCCGTCCTCGTCACGGCCGCCCTCGCTCGATTCCTTCCAGTTCTGCTACCTATCAAGCCTTGTTTGGTCCCGCTTCGTGGGCCAAATATTTTGATCTCCTCCCTCTTGATTCTGCGCCTCCTGACGATTTCTCCCTCCATCGACATCTCGTTGATTCTGTGGATGCCTCCATTACTTTCAACCCCACTCGTCTCGGTACACGTGTCGTTGCTGCTCCTTCTCAAGATGCTGCTTCCCGCTTGGCTGCCTTATCCTGCCTTGGCGAGACCCCTGTTTGGGTCTCGAAGAACGCTCAGTTGAATGCCAGTGTTGGCACTATTCTGCTCCCACCCCATGTTGCGACCGGTGTTCGGGACCTGCGCGACTGCCACGACGATATTCGACATAAACTTGCTGCCCAGGGCCATTCTATTCTCCAAGTGGACACGTTTACTCGTCCCCCTCGTGGTAGTCGCCGTCAACCCCTCCGGGTTGTGAAGATTACCTTTGATGGTAGGACCCTTCCACCCTCTGTCATTCTTGCTGTTGCCAGGTGCTCTGTCCAAGAGTACATTCCTTCTCCTCGGCTCTGTAACAAGTGCTGGAGGTTTGGGCATGGTGCCCTCCGCTGCTCCGGGACTGTCTCTCTCTGTCCTTTGTGTGGTGGCGATGGTCACTCTAAGTCGGAGTGCACTTCTCCCCAGGCTCGTTGCCTCAACTGCGGTGAGGCCCATCCTACCTTCTCCCGTGCGTGTGTCCATTACAAGCTTGAGGCAGCCGTCCTCAACTTGAAGCACCGGGAGCGTTTATCTTTTCCTGAGGCGAGATGCCAGGTTTGCCGGCTCCCGCCTTATGCTAATATCTCTTATGCTCGCGTGTTGCGCTCTTCCTCTCCTCGTCCTTCCCGCCTTCCTCAGACTCAAACCGTTTCCGGGCCTTGGACCCTGATACGCCCACTTCCCCCTCCTCTGTTCCTTTGGGTTCTCTCCCGAAGGATCCACCTCCTGGTCCTCTGTCTGGGGTTCCCCTTCTTTCTACCCGGTCTGTCGTGTCTCCTGTGTCTTCTTCCTTGTCTCCCTCCGTTCCTCCTTCCCATCCTTCCCCTCGGTCTCTTGACTCTCCCCGCAGCCTGTTGGTGCGGGCTGATGTCCATCGCTCTCCAAACGGCCGTCATGTGTGCTCTCGTTCAGCTTCTCCTGTTGAGACGCTAGAATCCGTTGCCCACTACGTGGTTGCTGGGACACCTGTCTCTTTAAGTCAGAAGCGTAAACCTGGCTCCTCTCCTTCCTCCTTCCCGGCGGGTAAGAAGGTTTCGCTTTCTTCCTCGGCCCCTACTTCTGCCTCTCTCGCTCCTTCCCCTCCCATTTTGGTGGTTGCGCCCCCTGTTCCTGCTATGGAGGTTTCTTTAGCCCCTGCTTCCCTCTCGGTTGCTGCCCTTGCTGAGGTACGCTCCCCTCTTTCTACCCGCTCTCTTCCTGCTGCTGTCCTTGACTGCTCCTCTCCGTTGTCTCCTCCTCCTTCCTCCTCCTCCTTCCTCCTCCTCCGGACCCCGCCCGCCCACCTCTGATCTGTTCTCCCGTTTCTTTCCCTCCGTCTTTGCTCAGTTTACCCATGCCCCCTAACCCTGACTTTGCTGATCCTGATCCCGACCCTGATATTCTTTAACGTGCTCTGTTGCTCTTTCGCCTTTGTTTCTTCCTTGTTCTCTGTTTTTGTCCTTTCTCTTCTCTTCGTTGTCCATTCTTCAATGGAACGTTCGAGGTTATTACGCCAATTTCCTCGAACTCCAACTTCTGATTTCGCGGTTTTCGCCCCTTTGTGTCTGTTTCCAGGAGCCGATGCTTGGTGCTCGTCCTGGTCGTTTTCGTGGCTATTCCTTTCTCTCCCCCCCCACCAGCAGTTGCTGGGGCTTCTAATTCTTCTGCTCTTTTGATTCGTGCTGATGTTCCCTTTGTTCCTTTACTTTTTCCTTCGCCTCTCCATTGTTCTGCTGCTCGTATCTTTGTGGGGAAATGGTACACAGTTTGTTCCATTTATCTCCCCCCGAGTGTCCCGCTTTCACTTCCTGATTTGAAACACCACCTAGACTCCTTGCCGGAGCCTGTGCTCCTGCTGGGTGACTTCAATTGTCGTCATTCTCTTTGGGGTGACGTTCTGACGAATACCCGGGGTCGCCTTCTTGAGCCGTTTCTCCTCTCTTCTTCTCTGTCTCTTCTGAATTCTGGTGAGCCCACTCATTTGGACTCTCGGACTCGCACCCTTTCTTGTCTTGATCTTTCTGCTCTTCTTCTCTTTACTTAGATTTCACGTGGCACGTTCTTGATGACCTCCATGGCAGTGATCATTTCCCTATCCTTGTTTCCTTTTTCTCGTTTCGCCCTTCACTATCTTTTCCTAGGTGGCAGTTTGCTAAAGAGGACTGGACCATATTTACCCTCAGTGCTACTCTCTCTGACCTCTCCCTTCTGCCTCTCTCTCGCGCTCTCCTCCTTTTTCATGACACTGTCTTCAACGCTGCCCTCGGCTCTATTCCTCGCTCTTCCTCTCGGGGTCCACGGAAGTGCGTTCCCTGGTGGAATGCGGACTGTGCTCGGGCTGTCCGCTGTAAGCGTGCAGCCTGGAAGAAGCACCGCCGTCGGCAGACGGCCGATTCTTTTCTTTTCTTTCGGAAAGCGAGTGCGGTGGCCCGTAGGGCCATCCGTACGGCTAAACGTGAATGTTGGGCATCTTATGTCTCAACAATTACGTCCGAAACTCCTCTATCCCAGACCTGGAAGCGTATCCGCAAGATAGCGGGTAAGTTCGTTCCCGATGTTTCACCGGTCCTTCACCTCCATGATTCTCTTGTGGCGGACCCGTTGCAGGTCGCTTCCGAACTGGGTTCCCACTTTTCTTCTGTTAGCTCTGGTCTTCATATTCCCCAATCTTTCCTTCTTCGTAAACCTGTCCTTGAGTCTCATCCTTTAGATTTCAGCACTCGTCTTCAGCTTCCCTATAATGATCCCTTCTCTCTCTCTGAACTTCGTTCTGCCCTGGCCCTCTGCGGTTCTACGGCGGTGGGCTCCGATGGTATTCATTATGAGATGCTTCGCCATCTCTCTCCATGCACGTCTCAGTATTTACTGAGTCTGTATAATCGGATCTGGGAGTCGTCGTCAGTCCCTGAGGACTGGCTCGATGCCGTTGTCCTCCCTGTTCGCAAACCGGGGTCTCTGGGTACTTCCCCTAAGGCCTTTCGCCCTATTGCTCTCACAAGTTGTGTCTGCAAACTCTTTGAACGTATGGTTAACGTTCGTCTGATGTGGTTCCTGGAACACCATCACCTCCTCTCCCCTTCTCAATTTGGTTTCCGCAAGTGCCGCAGCACGACAGATGTCCTGGTGAACTTGGAGGTCTATATTCGTACTGCTTTTGCTGCGAAGACCTCCGTTGTTGCCGTCCTTTTTGACCTGGAAAAGGCTTACGACACCACTTGACGATATCATATTCTATCTCTACTTCATTCTTTTGGCCTTCGTGGTCATCTCTCTCTCTTTCTCCGCAGCTTCCTCTCTCGTCGTTCCTTTCGGGTGCGCCTTGGTACAGCTCTCTCTGCCTCTTTTCGGCAATACGAAGGTGTGCCCCAGGGTAGTGTTCTGAGCACTACTCTTTTTTCTGGTTGCCCTCAATGGTCTTCTCTCCTCTCTTCCTTCTGGTGTCTTCTCCGCTCTCTATGTCGATGATCTTACCCTTTGCTGTCAGGGTGATGATTCGCCTCTGCTTCAACGCTGGCTTCAACTTGCAATTGATGCCGTGTCGTCTTGGGCCACCGATTATGGTTTCAAGTTCTCTACTTCTAAGACTTGTGCCATGACTTTTACGCGGAAACGGGTTGTTCTTCGTCCCTCTTTGTCACTTTATGGTCATCCCCTTGAATACTAAGATTCCGCGAAGCTTTTGGGGTTATTCCTTGACACTCGTTTGTCTTGGTCTCCCCATATCTCTTACCTCTGTGTTGAGTGCTCTATGGCCCTTACCCTCCTTCGGGTCTTGTCCCATACTTCTTGGGGGGCAGATAGGCGCACTCTCCTTGCTTTACATTCCTCTCTCGTCCTGTCTAAGCTCGATTATGGTTGCCCTGCTTACTCGTCTGCTTCTCCTTCTACTCTTCGCCGTCTTGATGCTTTACACCATACTGGGCTGCGCCTCAGCTCTGGTGCCTTTCGTTCGACTCCCGTCCTTAGCTTGTATGTTGACACTGGCTTCCTGTCTCTCCAGGACCGCCGTGATCGCTACTGTCTTCGCTATCTTGCGCGGTCCTTACAACATCCTTCTTCTCGCCTCTGTCGTGCTTTAACTTTTACCCCTCCTGCGGTTCCTGTTCCTCTTCACCACCTCCCTCTTTCTGTCAGGTTATCTCGCCTCCAGGATTCTCTTTCCGTTCGTATTTCTAATGTTTCTCCTCGTGTCGTTCCTTCTTTGCCCCCATGGAGAGTCCCTCTTCCGCGGTTTTGTACTTCCTTGACCCGTATCACTAAAGCTTTTATCCCTCCTTCGGTTCTAAAACGCCTTTTCCTTGAGCACTTTTCTTCTCACTCCCGCTCCGTTTCTGTCTTCACCGATGGGTCTAAGTCAGCGGACGGTGTTGGCTACTCTGTTGTTTTTCCTGATCGCACTTATGTGTGTCGCTTACCTCCGGAGACTAGCATCTTTACAGCGGAACTTTATGCTATTCTTTATGCTCTTCGTCTCCTGCTTTCTCGTTGTCAGTCTTCCTTTGTAGTTGTTGTTGACTCTCGTAGTGCCCTCATGGCTCTCGGGTCCTTTAATCCGGTTCATCCAGTAGTTGTCGAGATCCAGCATTGGCTGTTTCTTGTTCACAGTAAATTTAAGTCGGTTGAGTTTTGTTGGGTTCCCAGCCATATTGGTGTGTCTTTAAATGAGCATGCGGATGCTGCCGCCAAGGAAGCTGTCCGCTCTTGTCCCTTCTCTCGTAAAGGCATTCCGTATTCCGACTTTTACCCTGTTATCCATTCCTCAGTCCTTACCCGTTGGCAGGCTTCTTGGTTGTCTGTTACTGGTAACAAGCTACGTACTCTTAAATGTTGTGTTTCCTCGTGGCCGTCCTCCTTCCACCGTAACCGGCGGTGGGAAACAGCTCTGGCTAGGTTGCGTATTGGCCATACTCGCTTAACCCATGGTCACTTGATGGAGCGCAGCCCTGCTCCTTATGGTCCTAGTTGCATTGTCCCTCTTACGGTCGTGCATGTCCTTCTTGAATGTCCTGACTTCCAGGACGAGCGTGTGTCTTGCTTTCCGACCGCCCCTCGCGGTCACCTGTCCCTCGATAGAATTCTTGGTGACTCGGATACTTTTGATATCGTTCGCCTTATGCGTTTTTGTTCTCGTATTGGCATCCTTGGTGATATTTAGCGCCCTCTGATTATTTTGCGCATTTGATGGTGCTACATAGCCTTCCCGGTTTGGTGCCTTCTTTTGATAATTACTTACTTACACACACACACAACTATAACCTGCAATCACTAAACAGAGTTCTTACTTTGCTATGATTTATACAGCTTTCATTTTATTTTATACCCGCATTTTGGGTGAGGCGATATGTTACAACAGCTTTGGATGAGGTGAACAAAACTTTCAACACAGGACAGAACACGAAACAATGGGTATTAATTGGGTAAATTGAAGGTAAGAATGGAAGTAACTGCAGAGGGCCTATTGGCCCATATTTCTTGATGCTTCTATATTGGAGCGGAGTCTTGAAGTGGGTAGAATATAGTTGTGCATTAATTGGCTGTTGATTGCTGGTTTTGACTTCCTGATGTGTAGTGCCTCGCAGATGTCAAGCCGCCTGGTATCGCTGTATCTATCGATGATTTCTGTGTTGTTTGCTAAGATTTCTCTGGTGATGGTCTGGTTGTGGGAAGAGATTATATGTTCCTTAATGGAACCCTGTTGCTTATGCATCGTTAATCGCCTGGAAAGAGATGTTGTTGTCTTGCCTATATACTGAGTTCTTTGAGGCTTACAGTCCCCAGGTGGGCATTTGAAGGCATAGACGACGTTGGTCTCTTTTAAAGCGTTCTGCTTTGTGTCTGGAGAGTTTCTCATGAGTAGGCTGGCCGTTTTTTTGGTTTTATAGTAAATCGTCAGTTGTATCTTCTGATTTTTGTCTGTAGGGATAACGTTTCTATTAACAATATCTTTCAGGACCCTTTCCTCTGTTTTATGAGCTGTGGAAAAGAAGTTCCTGTAAAATAGTCTAATACGGGGTATAGGTGTTGTGTTAGTTGTCTCTTCAGAGGTTGCATGGCGTTTCACCTTCCTTCTTATGATGTCTTCAACGAAACCATTGGAGAAGCCGTTGTTGACTTGGACCTGCCTTACCCTACAGAGTTCTTCATCAACTTGCTTCCATCCTGAGCTGTGACTGAGAGCACGGTCGACATAAGCGTTAACAACACTCCTCTTGTACCTGTCTGGGCAGTCACTGTTGGCTTTAGACACATTCCTATGTTTGTTTCCTTAGTGTAGACTGCAGTGTGGAAACCTCTGCTCCTTTCCATGACTGTTACATCTAGAAAGGGCAGCTTTCCATCCTTCTCCATCTCGTAAGTAAAACGCAACACAGAATTCTGCTCAAATGTCTCCTTCAGCTCCTGCAGATGTCTGACATTAGGTACCTGTGTAAAAATGTCGTCAACATACCTGCAGTATATGGCCGGTTTTAAGTTCATGTCGACTAAGACCTTTTGCTCGATGGTACCCATGTAGAAGTTCGCAAACAGGACACCTAGGGGAGAACCCATGGCGACCCCATCTACTTGCTTATACGTGTGCCCATCCGGGCTCAAGAAGGGTGCCTCTTTAGTACAAGCTTGGAGTAGTTTCCTTAGAATGTTTTCTGGTATGTCAAGAGGAGTACAGGCCGGATCACGATACACTCTGTCCGCTATCATCCTGATTGTTTCATCCACAGGTACGTTGGTAAAAAGTGATTCTACGTCCAACGAGGCTCTTATCCCTGTGGCCCGTGTTCCCCGCACTAAGTCAACAAATTCCTTTGGAGACTTCAAGCTGAAGGCGCAAGGGACATAAGGAGTCAGCAAGCCGTTGAGTCGCTTTGCCAGTCTATACGTGGGTGTGGGTATCTGGCTGATGATTGGCCGAAGTGGGTTCCCAGGCTTAGTGTCTTGACACTTCCATACGCGTATCCAGGTTTATATTCCCCAATAATCTTTGGCAGGTGGAGTCCGGATTTCTTGGCGTTCACAGTTTCGATCAATTTTTTGACCTTTGCTTTCAATTCGGCTGTAGTGTCCTTCGTTACCCTTTGGAATTTAGTTTGGTCAGAGAGAATGAGGTTCGTTTTCGCCAGATATTCGTCTTTTTTTAAGAATGACATATTGGCGACTTGTCACCTCTTCTGACGACTATCTCCTTGTTCTCACGAAGGCTCTTAGCTGCCGCTTTGAGCTCGGGGGACAGTATGGTGCTTCTGTAGTTGCCTCGATTCTTTCCTCCTTCCGCAATAAGTTCTGCTTACAAGGTTTCTTTAGTGGTCACCTTCTTTTGCTTCTCGAGGTAGAATATATCGTCCAATAGGATCTCCAACTCCACTTTCCGGGCCATCTCACTTGGTTTGGACATAACGTGACAGTTTATACCCAGATTCAAGAGAGTAATTTGGTTCTCAGTGAGGTTGATTCCAGCAAGGTTTAAGAAGCCATCTGTGGGTCGTGAAATCGCCATAGGTCCTCCAAATAATGTTGTCAGTTTCTTGATCCAGGTTTCGGTGCTGTGGTGATGTCGATCTGTGAGAATGTGGAGGTGTTGGTCGATGCGAGTACGGAGGTCTTCGTTGATGTTGTTGTTTCTCCATTGGTTTGTAGCGTGGAGTAGTTGCGTTTTGTTGTCTTTGATCTCATTCTCTGCCTTAAGTATCTAATATCGAATCAAATCTTGGCGATATTTTATCGTGGAGTCTAGGTTTCTTGCTGCTGGGTCGTGCGTTTTTATATTAGTATATTTTGGTAGCAGTCTTTCTTGTAAACATATGTTGTTGAATATGACCGAAAAGGTAAGATTAATAATTCTAACACGAATCTTCTCAATATTTCTTATGTTTTTCTTCACTGACGGTGGTAATAAAAATAACAATTCTCCAAAATTCATTTTTTAATTGTCTGACGCCTGAACGCGTTTCGTAATTCGTATTACATTTTTAAAGACTTAATTTACACACAAATTCTTCGTACTTATACTCTATTGGATGAGGTGATATGGTACAAAAGTTTTGGGTGAGGTGGCAAACACGAGACAGAACACGAAACAATGGGTATAAATTGCATAAGTGAACATATGAATGGAAGTAACTGCAGAAGGTCTATTGGCCCATACTTCCTCTTGCTGCTTCCATATTGGTTCGGGGTCTTGAAGTAGGTAGAATATAGTTGTGCATTAATTGGCTGTTGATTGCTGGTATTGACTTTTTGATGTGTAGTGCCTCTAGCCGCCTGCTATCGCCGTTCCTTGATGGCTCCCTGTTGCTTATGTATTGTTAGTCGCCTAGAAAGAGAGGTTGTTGTCTTGCCTATATACTGAGTTCTTTGGGGCTTACAGTCCCCAAGTGGGCATTTAAAGGCATAGACGACGTTGGTCTCCTTCAAAGCATTCTGCTTGGTGTCTGGCGAGTTTTTCATGAGTAGATTGGCTGTTTTTTTGGTTTTATAATAAATTATCAATTATATTTTCTGATTTTTGTCTGTAGGGATAACGTTCCTATCAACAATATCTTTCAGGCCCCTTTCCTCCGTTTTCCACCTGTCAAATGTTGCTGGGGAATACAAACCTGGGTATGCCTATGGATATATATATATATATAATATTGCAAGTTACTAGCAATGCTAGTTACCGTATGATAAGTTTGAAGGCAAGTGGGCATTGTTTACCACTTCCCTCAAGTATGAGCTGCTGGTTAGGTCACACCTCAAGTTAGCTCATGAATGGCGTGGCCACCATGGTAAGAATTGTTAATGTTACTGTACATACAGTACTATAGATTAGTATCCCAGGCTTGTAAAAAAAAAAGGTGTTCATGCACCAAAAAATTCTTATGCAGAGTGATACATGATTACAACATCCATTGATCGATCTCTTGTTTCGTGAATAGAATCCGTCATTTCTAGAAGTTAGGGCTACCGGGCGAGTTCTTCGAAGTGGCCAAGGGGCTTAAAAATGTGGTTGAGGTTCAGCAGGCTGGGAGCTGCCACTCTCCGTACACATGCCCGCTCCCCGGGAACAGTACTCGAACTTTACCCCAAAGGGGGATTGGGAGAGAATGATGGCATTGAAGAGGAGGGTTCCACCGCAGAAGATGTAGAAGAGCAGACGGTCCATCGCCCGTGAGATGTACTTCCACTCTTGCATCAGTGAAGATTTCTTCGTGTGTGACCTATGCACAGATGCTTCCTTGGAGAGAAGGTGTTGGATCCCTTCCAAGGCTTGCAGGGACCTCCGCTGGTAAGGGTCTGCAAGATACACCAATAGGAATTAGTGTCAAACCTCCACTATAGATGGCATATGTCTTATTAAACCACATTCAAATCAATGCTCATTGACAAATATATATTTTCATATATGGAAAGCTTGTGGGAGGGGGATAAAATGAAGAGTTTGAGGAGTAAAATTTAATGGTCTTGCCCTTGAGCATGTCCGCGCCCTCCGCACAGTAGTTAGGTTTGAGCTTGATGACGCGAACGTGCATTGTGTTCTCTGTCAAGGTGTCGTCGTCGCTATCGTCGCCGCCGCTGCTGTGGGGCTGCACGCTATCCTTCTTGGCCTTAAGGTTCTGCTGCCAGCCCAAGCAAGAGTTAGAATGTGACAAATGCAAGTTACAAGAGACATGCAACTTGATGACATGCACACCAAACGTAAACTCATTTTAATTCGTCATTCAAACCATTTAAATCTACAGTTTATGTTTTATATATTATTATTATTATTAATTATTATTATTATTATTATTATTGTTGTTGTGAGTTATAAATTGTTGCAGTGCGCTAGATAAGGGAGAGAGGCGGTGAAAGCTGCTCTCCTACACCACGCTAGGAGCAGGCATGACACAGCACTAGAGGGGTGTGAAGAACAACCCCCACCAAGTAGGCTTATTCATGGTCTAGATGTCCATCCAACACACACACACACACACACACCCTGGCATATGCCGCTGATGTTATCCTCTTGATATGAACTTCAGGGGACAGGTCTGGCGTGATATCAACCCCTAGGTCTTTCTTTCTCTCTGACTCTTGAAGCATTTCATCTCCCAAATGATGTGTACTCACCTAGTTATGGTGAGTACACACACACACGCACGCACTCAAGTGCTCTCCTCGCTTTCACTTAATTGATGTTAACACGTGATATTGTGGATGATGTGGTGGTCAATAAGAGCAGCCATTCATGCAGGTATAGTGTGTGCACTACTCACCGCGTCCAGGTGCCAGGCCTTCACAACAACTGTGGGCACTCTCATCCTCACTATCCGCGAGCACATCACCGTAGCCGACCTGTGCACGGTGGTTACGGCTTGTTACACAACACTCACCATAGTTACAGGCAGCGATAATTTATAGGAAATTGTTCTAATGCTAATAGTCCCCCAGTAACTTTGATGACTAGATCATTACCATGACAGATTTATATGGTTAGTCATTGTTGGGGGAAAAAGTCTATTGAATACTGTATATGGAAATCTCTTCAGGTATAGAGCCCAGGCCAGGGGTTGAAATTGAAATAAGTTTATTGAGGTAAAATACACACAAAGGGATGAGGTAGCTAGGGTTTGGGACCAACCCGTCCTCTTAAAAATAACGTCACTTTTGGCTCGTATGCGCGCTATGGCCAAATTTGGACGTAATTAGAAATGAAATCGACTCACAAACGTGACGTACTGTTCCGTTTTCTGTTTGAGTCGTCCGGCCGACTCTATAAGGTTAGAATAGATGACTTTCAATTAACGTTTTTCGTAACGTTTTGAAACTTTATGAGAATTTCCTGCCCACCTAACCTATCAGAGGACCCTTATACCTAGGGAAACCATATTTTAGTGAGCCAGGATTTCTTAAGGGCGCACATGTGCTTTGTATACATTCAAATGCCACAAAATACCTACAAATCAATTGAAAATGAAATTGAAATTGAAATAAATTTATTGAGGTAAAATACACACAAAGGGTTGAGGTAGCTCAAGCTATTCTCACCCCGTTTACAAATCAAGTTTCGTTAATTTAGATTGCTTTCAACGGCCGCACTGAGTACCATGAAAGGCAGCGGGCTCCCCCCACCCCCTGCTCTAGGTCATCTAATAAATTTTCCATGGATGTACTCCACAACACTTGCCTCTCTCCCGGCTACCTATTTACTGCTAGGTGAACAGAGGCATAAGGTTTACGGGAACGTGTCCAAGCGCATGTTACAATGTTTTACTAGTGCTTTAATACGTATCAAGTCTCCACTCGCCTAACTCTTAGATGGGCGCCAACCTAACGTGACAGCTTGGTCACGTTGCGTTGGCTGGAGATGAAAGTATATAGAAGCTGTTGGGACTGTGCCAGTGCCAGATAGTTTAGGCTCAAGCTTGACTACGGATCAAGCTTGACCTCGCCTGATCTACCATAACAATTTCTTGTCATTTAACTTGTCAAACGTTTCATAATCTGATTTCAGGCGATCCTACCCAATATGACATTGACTTAGTTTTTCTTATGATTTGTATATAAGCTGTCCGCTCATCTGACACAAGGTGGAAGTGTCTTGGCCTCGCCTAATTTAACGTGACATTGTTCTGGTACTACCTGACCTAATATGACACTGATCTGACTTTAACCTAACTTAAGGTGGCATTAACATGTTTTAACCTGACCTAGCTTGGCCTTTCTTGGCTCTATCTGGCGAAGTGTAGCAGTGACTAGGCCTCGTCTGACCTAATTTATTTATTTATTTATACACAAGAAGGTACATTGGGTTTATGAGAATACAGAGCATTGAAGTTATAGATTGTTGTAAAGCCACTAGCAGGCATAGCGTTTCGGGCAGATCCTTAACCTAACACATAATTTTAAGAAGGTAATTTCTAGCAAAATTTGAAAATGTTTACAGGTACATTGTAAGAAAGTATAAAGATGCATTGTAAGAAGGTATAAATAATACATTGTATAAGAAATGTGACAAATTAGCTCATTATGTAACCTAACAAGGCACTAAACGGGTCTCCCTTATTTGGCCACTCAAAATTAGAATGTTTCAACTGACCTCAAGTTGTTTAGCGTGACACTCACATGTCCTGATCTAAAGTGATCTTGACCCTACCCAATTATGATCTAAAAGTGGCACTGACTAGGCACTGTACCTAACCATAAAAAACAACTATCAGTTGATTTAGCAAATCAGCGACGTTACCTAACTGAAGGTGGTAATGAATATGGCGAGGTGTGTCAGTATGGCAGTAAGGTGGGTTGACTTAAGAGAGCACCGACCTGAGCCAGGGAGGCACTTGGTGATCTCTCTCACCAGCATGAGAGAGGCTGAGCACGTACACGGAGAAGCTGATGTTCATAGTGACCACCACCAGACACCCGCCGTAGTACACACCTGGGGAGCGAGGCTACGCGTCAACACGTTAACCTACTGTATCTCCTCCACTCACACACCGGATCTTAACATACTCTCAAGCTAATACAATTATACAGTTGCAGTTTGCACTACAGCTGATGATATTACACCGAGACTAAAGTGTGTGTACAGCAGGTGACACTACATGAGGCGTCCTTCAGATGGCGCTACACCGTGTGCGCTGCCGTGGGTAGACCTTCTAGCGAGGGCACTACACGACACAACATTGACGGCGGTTGCCCACAGAGGTCGCTGACGCGGGTGACACAACAACAGTATTAGAGGACACTTCACTAGACTTGGAACATTACAGCAGGTGATGTTCCACACTGTGGTGATACAGCAGGCCTACACCATCACATGATGTGCCTCATCTTGTACCACCACCACAGCCTCTCACCCTTTAATACACACTATTAATGGCACTGGAATAGGTGGTTGTGTAATACACTAAGACAAGTATACTGTGCTACGGTAAATATGAGAATGAGCTCACCTGCGAGGGGCAGCTTCTCCGAGGGCGGGAGGTTGTCAATCATGGCCATAAGGAACACCATCATGGCCAGCATGGAGTTGACGCCCATGCTGATCTTCTCGCCAGACTCCGCCGGCAGAGCGAACACCAGCAGAGCTATCGGGAGGAGCACATCAACAGGTCAATATGTCAACATTACCATTATTTTAACTATTCTACATTTTGTTCCATATTTTTTCTTGTCCATTCATATTTACATTCATTTTAACATGTGTGCATTTATTTTTGCATTGTGAATGAAAACTAACATGTTTATTGCTATGATAAATGACAATAAACATTCATGTTATAAAATGTAAAATATGGTTTATATTTTGATATGAATGTACTGGCTTCCGTATTGGCTACCAGGAAAAGTTAAACAAACAGATTGAGTTGAAATTGTGGCCACCTTCTGACTCATTATGAATGTTACTTTCCGGCGGTGAATGGCCGGTGTGCCACGAAAGAGGTCAAGGCTCGAGTGCCCGTGGGACCGGGTACATGAAATGTTGATTCTCACACTAATCAATAGTCTGTAGCAGTTGAAGGTGGGTGTTGTGGCGGACCTAACGTTTTGGCTCTGCTACTCCTATCACAAGTTATTTATTTACTTATTTATATACAAGAAGGTACATTGGTTTGTGAGAATACATAGCATAGTTTACAATCTTGTAAAGCCACTAGTACGCGCAGCGTTTCGGGCAGGTCCTTAATCTAACAGATAAATTTAAGTAGGTAAATTCTAGCAGAGTTAATAAAATGATAACAGATACATTGCAAAGAAAAAATGAGATGAGAAAAAAAATGAGTATACAAACTACTTCGATGCTGCCGTGCCTGCCCCAATTACTTCGCGGGCAGTGTGAAGGAGAACGAGCGCATTGCCATTTTCTATACTAATATCTTGTCCTCAGAAATGAATTTAGGCGAGTTTTTTATATTTTTTTCAGATGTTATTAGTGTAGATGAAGTGTTATTTGTTGTTCCCTCGCTACCATTGCCTTCACTCTCACCCTACTCACCACACACGTTGATCAGGACTCCGGGGATAATGAAGAAGAACAGCGCGAACTTGACCCTTCTTTGTAGCTGAATGTAGTAGACGATCACTGAGGGAAGAGACGTGGTGAGAGGTCAGTGGGAGGATGCTGAGGAGACGGCAGTGGGAGGATGCTGAGGAGACGGCAGTGAGAGGATGCTGAGGAGACGGCAGTGAGAGGATGCTGAGGAGAGGACAGTGAGAGGATGCTGAGGAGAGGACAGTGGGAGGATGCTGAGGAGAGGACAGTGGGAGGATGCTGAGGAGACGGCAGTGGGAGGATGCTGAGGAGACAGCAGTGAGAGGATGCTCAGGAGAGGACAGTGGGAGGATGCTGAGGAGACGGCAGTGGGAGGATGCTGAGGAGACGGCAGTGGGAGGATGCTGAGGAGACGGCAGTGAGAGGATGCTGAGGAGACGGCAGTGGGAGGATGCTGAGTAGACGGCAGTGAGAGGATGCTGAGGAGAGGATAGTGGGAGGATGCTGAGGAGACGGCAGTGGGAGGATGCTGAGGAGACGGCAGTGGGAGGATGCTGAGGAGACGGCAGTGGGAGGATGCTGAGGAGACGGCAGTGGGAGGATGCTGAGGAGACGGCAGTGGGAGGATGCTGAGGAGACGGCAGTGGGAGGATGCTGAGGAGACGGCAGTGGGAGGATGCTGAGGAGACGGCAGTGAGAGGATGCTGAGGAGAGGACAGTGAGAGGATGCTGAGGAGACGGCAGTGGGAGGATGCTGAGGAGACGGCAGTGGGAGGATGCTGAGGAGAGGACAGTGAGAGGATGCTGAGGAGAGGACAGTGAGAGGATGCTGAGGAGAGGACAGTGAGAGGATGCTGAGGAGAGGACAGTGAGAGGATGCTGAGGAGAGGACAGTGAGAGGATGCTGAGGAGACGGCAGTGAGAGGATGCTGAGGAGAGGACAGTGAGAGGATGCTGAGGAGAGGACAGTGAGAGGATGCTGAGGAGAGGACAGTGAGAGGATGCTGAGGAGAGGACAGTGAGAGGATGCTGAGGAGAGGACAGTGAGAGGATGCTGAGGAGACGGCAGTGAGAGGATGCTGAGGAGAGGACAGTGAGAGGATGCTGAGGAGACGGGAGCTCTTTTTTTGAGAGAGAAGTGATTGAGAGTTGAGGGGCCGAGCAAATAAGAAAAATTTTTAAAACTGTTTTACACGGGAGAATTAAAAAGCACCGGGAATCACGTAGTTGGCGGGAACTGTTCAGATGGAATGGGTCGTGTACGAAGTGAGTCATACAAGGACGGAATAGACAGTACTAGAATGGAATATGTTTTGTACAAAGGAATGTCATGCAGGTATGAAATGGGTTGTTTAAGGGCTTAATAGGTAATTTTCGAACACAATAGAACTTATAAAGGTTAAATGGGTCATGTACGAAAAAGCGTTGGTAATGTTCAAATGGATCGGGTTTTGAACACGTGCAACTGGTTATGTACATTTTAAGTCTATGGAGTTCAGTGTAGATGGAATGGATCATGTACAAAAGGAACAGGTCGGTTGCGAATGGAATGAACCATTTAATTTTTGAAGGGGTCCTGCATATGGAATGGATCAAGCACATATGGAATGCAACTTATAATATCTGAATAGGCTGTATACATATAGATGAGACATGCACAATTGTCTCATTGTTTAAGATATGTTCCTCTGTTAAGAAGGAACTTACTAACCTAGATACCAATTATGTGGCGCCACCCAAAATACCAGTATAATGATATCTTAAAGTGATGATGAGTGATGAAGATTAAGCCACCCAAAAGGTGGCACGGGCATGAATAGCCCGTAAGTGGTGGCCCTTTAGAGCCATTACCAGTATCAAGAGCTGATACTGGAGATCTGTGGAGGTGCGACTGCACCCTGCGCGACGGGAGATGTCTCCCCCCGTCGATATCTTAAAGATATCTATATTCAATTTAAACAAGAGGAAAGATGGGGAAGGAGGGTGGGGGGGGGGGGGCAGAGTGATATAACCCGTCGGGTGTGGTTAGTAACTGTGTGGGTGACCGCATGGCCTCCACCTAGGCCATCGGGTAAGGAACTCACTGGAGAAGGGCCGCTCACAGCAAGGGTTCAAAAGTTCCTTGCTCTCGGCGTAGAAGTTCTCAAGGAAGAACTCGTGGTTGGGTTTGAAGCGAGTGATGTCGGTGTTGCCCATCTCCAGCTTCATCTATAATAATAACAATAAATTATTTATATTTATTTATATATACAAGAGTTCTTACATTCTTGTACAGTCACTAGCACGCATAGCGTTTCGGGCAGGTCCTTTAGCCTAATTGTTCCTTGGAATACGACCCGCCAAATCGTTTAACAACCAGTTACCCATTCACTGCTGGGTGAACAGAGGCTATAGTTAAGGATTGGCGCCCGGTCAATCCTTCCCGGCCAGGATACGAACCCAGGCCAAAGCGCTCGCGAAGCGCCGGGCGAGTGTTTTGCCACTGTGCCACGGGGATATTATAATAATAACAATTTATTCAAGTAAAACTACATGCATGCTAAATGAGTTCATGAGTATCTGAAATGAGTATCTGTTCATACAGACACTTGTAACACCTGTCTACCCTACTTAGATCTTGGAAGGTATCTGTACTGGGGAGAACGATGTTATAGTACTGTGGATGAAACACTTATTTACGTATCGACGGTATAGTCTGGTGGGATCTAAGGCCTTCAGTAAAGTTCTAAGTAGTACGCAAGTACTTACGAACGTGTACATCTTTCCTCAATCTTAGACGGCTTTGGTTACATTTATTAAACAATTTACAAGCATGAAACTTTCCAATCAACTGTTGTTATTGTTATAAATAGCTTCCTGGTGCTTCGGAGCTCATTAACTGTTTAATAATTGTAAACAAAGCCGCCAAAGATTGAGAAAAAATGTTCAGGTTCGTGAGTGCCTGTGTAACTGCTTCGTGAATCTGGCCCCTGGATCAGTTAGTTCATTTAGCAACATACTTTCTCTAAGGACACCGCCCACAAGATTGAAGGAACGGCCCATGTGTCTCATCCTGCCAAGGATGAGAACCTGGTCGCTTGTGAGGCCGTGTACATAGCTGCACACAAGATACTAAGCATAAGCTAGGAAATTTGACGAAATAACATTTATGAATCTTACTGTAATTATGCAATGTAGCCCCGTGGTAGCTGTATTTGTTTAACATTAATTTAAGCTCAGGCGAGCTGGTTGCTGTATCATCACAATTTCAAATTTGCCTATTACAAGATTTGCCTAATAGTCTCGGCTGATATTGCAGGTCCAAGAGCCCCGCTCCCATAAGGTCCGTACCTGGTCGACGTCAGAGGTCCAAGACCCAAAGACCATCTCGCACGTCTGCTGGTCGAAGGGGAACCACTGGATGTCGATGTCGCAGACGGAGGTGAAGACTGCGTGGACCTGGAGCTTGCACGTCCCGTCGAAGTTGATTATCACGTTGGTGTGGATGAGCGAGGTCTCGTAGCTGGTGTCGGCGCTGGACACGCCAGGGGAGGACAACACTTCCCATTAATATCAGTATTAACGATATATTTATTTGTTTTTACACATCACTTGCAAGTTACTTGATTGCAGACTGCTAGAAGTGCACTTACTCTATACGGTTATCTGTATCAGAGCAGCTATGTCTAGCACATATATAGTTCAGAACATTTATATATATGATACACATAGTGTACACAGTATATACTGAGTATATGATATATATATGCATTACAGGGTATGTATATTGAGTACATGGTATATGAGGGGTGACAAGTGGGACTAACGTGTTATAGAGGATAATGTCAGGGTGCCAGACATCGTCGTAATGGACCCTGAGGTAGGAGGATTGGTTGTACTGGGCGGGGTCCCAGGTGAGGTAAGGGTCGTTCCAGGTCATGATCATCTGGGTGTTGGTCACTATGATGCCATCCTTGCTGTTCTGCCGGAGAGTGTCCACATGCTCCAGCCTCTCTGTAATAATCTACTCCAGTCCATTCAATACCCACCAATATACTCTCTTTATCTCTTCGGAAAGATTTGCCTCGTAATGTTTATACGGGAACCACCTGATCGTCCTTGTTTAGGACGAATCTAAAGCTTTATAGATTTAATTAATGAACGAAAAATGCACTTAATTTGTAATAAATGTATAACAATACAAGACAACAATGGGGGTCATTTGTACACGTCTAAAAGCGCCTGGTCCCCGCCTTTGTTGGGAGTAATTCGAAAAGTTACTTTCTGCCCCATAGTTATACATATTGCATTTTTTCCCGTGTTGTGTTAGTTAATATTGAATATACATGTGTACAGACGAGCGCAGTATAGCAGGCAGGTATTTTCTCAGTTGTTGATACGGGGGACTGAGGTATTGTTTGGCTCGTAATATGGAGTAATTGGCTCATAAATATTACTATGTTTTTGATCCAGAAGAGAAAGGAGTTATAGATGTGACGACTGACTGACTCGTATTGGATATTCGTATTGGAACTATATGAATTACGAATTACCAATACGAATTGGATATTCTTATCCGAATACGAATTGAATATTCGTATTAGATCAATACGAATTATGATTTGCGCCAGTAAATGACTGCCAGCACATGCAGAGGTATGCTGGTGGGTAGCTATCACTCCACTATGGGGAAACAGTCATTGGGTATCCTGTAAGAGATACAAATAAGGTCAGATAAACTAACTTTGCTCAGTGTTAAGATAGAATACTTGAGGAATGTGTTGTCTCGTGATGGTATGACAGCGACTCTTGTCATGTCATGTCAAAACACGTGTCTTAACTCCGCCCGAGAAGGTCATTATCAGCAGAAAGCACTAAGCCATTATAAATAAATAAACAAATAAAAAGTTTAGGTAAAAGTACAAACATCCATATTGAGTTACAAGCAAAATATTGGATTTCTAGATAGAGGTAGTATATACTATGCCTAAAACCACTAATACGCACAGCGTTTCGGGCAAGATGTTGGAAAAACTTAAACTAAGACTTAAGACTGAGATCAAAAGACTTTACATTGAACTGAATTACAACTAAATAGAGTCTACCATTTAACCGGAATTCTAGAGAATGATTTGTTCAGTTATTATCAGTATTATTTATTTCATGCTTATATTGTGAAAGTCTTGCAATCTTTTTTTATTTTTGTATTTATGTTTCTAGAAATCTTGTGTTTCTAGAAATCTAGAAATCAGAGTATTTTCGTCACAACTCATAGTAATTAAATTGTTGTATTTAAGTGTTAACTGACGTCTTGATTCATTTTCTACTTGACCCATTACTGTGGACACGGGCTATACGGGTTTATATATTTTATTATTGTTATTTTAGTTTGGTGTTTGACTTAAGCCTATACAACCGTGCAAAGGTTATTAAGGTCACTACAATAGCTTACTGACCAACAGCAGTAATATATATATATATATATATATATATATATATATATATATATATATATATATATATATATATATATATATATATATATGTCGTACCTAGTAGCCAGAACTCACTTCTCAGCCTACTATTCAAGGCCCGATTTGCCTAATAAGCCAAGTTTTCCTGAATTAATATATTTACTATAATTTTTTTCTTATGAAATGATAAAGCAACCCTTTTCTCTATGTATGAGGTCAATTTTTTTTTATTGGAGTTAAAATTAACGTAGATATATGACCGAACCTAACCAACCCTACCTAACCTAACCTAACCTATATTTATAGGTAAGGTTAGGTTAGGTAGCCAAAAAAAGCTAGGTTAGGTTAGGTAGGTGAGGTAGACGAAAAAACATTAATTCATGAAAACTTGGCTTATTAGGCAAATCGGGCCTTGAATAGTAGGCTGAGAAGTGCGTTCTGGCTATTAGGTACGACATATATATATATATATATATATATATATATATATATATATATATATATATATATATATATATATATATATATATATATGTCGTACCTAATAGCCAGAACGCACTTCTCAGCCTACTATTCAAGGCCCGATTTGCCTAATAAGCCAAGTTTTCATGAATTAATGTTTTTTCGTCTACCTCACCTACCTAACCTAACCTAGCTTTTTTTGGCTACCTAACCTAACCTTACCTATAAATATAGGTTAGGTTAGGTTAGGTAGGGTTGGTTAGGTTCGGTCATATATCTACGTTAATTTTAACTCCAATAAAAAAAATTGACCTCATACATAGAGAAAAGGGTTGCTTTATCATTTCATAAGAAAAAATTATAGTAAATATATTAATTCAGGAAAACTTGGCTTATTAGGCAAATCGGGCCTTGAATAGTAGGCTGAGAAGTGAGTTCTGGCTACTAGGTACGACATATATATATATATAAATATATATATATATATATAATATATATAATATATATAATATTATATATATATATAATATATATAATATATATATATTATATATATATATATATATATATATATATATATATATATATATATATATATATATATATATATATATATATATATGGGGGTACCACCTCTGGTGCAATTATAGGGACCACAGCCTCAGAGAAGGGAACACAGAGCATTCAGGGAAAAACTTGCCATTTAACTCTGAATACGTAAGACTGTTCGCTTCTCCTACCACCCCCCTTTTTTATGGTGTACACTTTATTATGCAAGGTTATATATATATATATATATATATATATATATATATATATATATATATATATATATATAATGTTGAATATGACCGAAAGGGTAAGATTAATGATTCTAACACGAATCTTCTCAATATTTCTTACGTTTTTCTTCACTGTTGGGGTAATTGAAAAATTAACTCTCCAAAGTTCATTTTCTCATTTTTTATTTATGGTCTGACGCCTAAAAGCGTTTCGCAAGGACTCCTCACATTTTCAAAGACAGGATTACACATATCATTTCATGCTTATATTCGTTTTGGGTGAGGTGACACAAATCAATGGGTATGAATTGCATATGAGGACATAAGAATGAAAGTAACTACAGAAGGCCTATTGGCCCATATTTTCTCTTGCTTCTTCTATGTTGGTTCGAGGTCTTGAAGTGGGTAGAATGTAGTTATGTGTTAATTGGCTGTTGATTGCTTGTGTTGACTTTTTAATGTGTAGTGCGTCGCTGATCTCGAGTGTCCTGCTATCGTTGTATCTATCGATGATTTCTGTGTTGCTTGTTAAGATTTCTCTGGTGATGGTCTGGTTGTGAGAGGAGATTATATGTTCCTTGATGGAGCCCTGTTGTTTGTGCATTGTTAATCGCCTAGAAAGAGACGTTGTTGTCTTGGGTATATACTGAGATCTTTGGGGCTGACAGTCCCCAAGTGGGTGTGTGAAGGCATAGACGACGTTGGTTTGTTTCAAGGCTTTAAGTTTGATGTCTTGACAGTTTTTCATGAGCAGGTTGGCCGTTTTCTTGTTTTTGTAGTAAATTGTCAAGTGTATCTTCTGATTTTTGTCTGTAGGGATAAAGTTCCCATTAATAATATCTTTCAGGACACTTTCCTCTGTTTTATGAGCGGTCGAAAAAAGTTCCTGTAAAACAGTCTAATAGGGGTACAAGTACTGTGTTAGTTGACTCTTCAGAGGTTGCATGGCTTTTCACCTTTCTTTTTATGACGCCTTCAACATAACCGTTAGAGAAGCCATTGTTGACTAGGACCTGCCTTACCCTACAGAGTTCTTCATCGACTTGCTTCCAACCAGAGCTGTGGCTGAGAGCCCGGTCGACGTAAGCTTTGACAACACTCCTCTTGTACCTGTCTGGACAGTCACTATTGGCATTAAGGCACGTTCCTATGCAGGCGATGAGTCACAATAACGTGGCTAAAGTATGTTGACCAGACCACACACTAGAAGGTGAAGGGACGACGACGTTTCGTTCCGTCCTGGACCATTCTCAAGTCTCGAGTCGAAACGTCGTCGTCCCTTCTCCTTCTAGTGTGTGGTCTGGTCAACGCACATTCCTATGTTTGTTTCCTTGGTGTAGACTGCAGTGTCGAAGCCTCCATTCCTTTCCGTGACTGTTACATCTAGAAAGGGCAGCTTCCCATCACTCTCCATCTCGTAAGTGAAACTTAACACCTTAATTTGCTCGAATGCCTCCTTCAGCTGCTGCAGATGTCTGACATCAGGTACCCTCATAAAAATGTCAACATACCTGCAGTATATGGCGGGTTTCAAGTCCATGTCAACTAAGACCCTCTGCTCTATGGTGCCCATGTAGAAGTTCGCAAACAGGACACCTAGGGAAGAACCCATGGGGACCCCATCTACTTGCTTATACATGTGCCCATCCGGGCTCAAGAAGGGTGCCTCTTTAGTGCAGGCTTGGAGTAACTTTCTCAGTATGCTCTCTGGTATGTCAAGAAAGGTACAAGCCGGATCACGATACACTCTGTCCATTATCATCCCAATTGTTTCATCCACCGGCACGTTGGTAAACAGCGACTCCACATCCAAAGAGGCTCTTATCCCTGTGGCTCGTGCTCCCCGCAGTAAGTCAACGGATTCCTTTGGAGACTTAAGGCTAAAGGCACAAGGCCCATAAGGTGTCAGCAGGAGGTTGAGTCGCTTAGCCAGTCTGTATGTGGGTATCTGGCTGATGATATTTTTTCGGTAATTTTTCTATTCTCTTCCCCCCGCCCTTTTCTATTCGGTAATTTTGCGTATGAGTTTAGTGGCGTCGTGAACGCTGGAGAGGACGGGCACACCGTGGTGTTCCCGGGGTAAAAAAGGCTGCCTATTAAGCTTTTATGCGAACATGCGGTACAGAGTGCTGATCCACGACGGGTTAGTTGACCCGGTCACCCTTTCTAAGTGTATTAGTCAACACGGTTAAGATGTTGTGAAAAAAATTAAGACAATCTGAAGTTTTTTTTTTTTTTTTTTTTTTTTTTTGCAGGTATATTCCTGCGCGGGCCCTAAGCCTCTGGCTGGCAATCTGAAGCTAATACTGATCAATAATTTTATGTCTTGTGCATTACCAGCGGCCGAAGACAATAAACAATTCATTTTTAGGCTTCAGATCACTTAAATTCTGACCAGGGAAAGTCATCTGTACTAAACAAATTTTGGTGCACTTTATATTTTAATACTGCGTAGGTATAATGGTCAGTGTGGTTGAAGTGGGTAATAAACATATGATGGGATATTGAGGGCCGAGGGACGAGGCTACGAGGACGGAGAAATATGCCGCATGAAACCCGCTAAAAAGATTGGATTTATTTACATCTTGAAAGGCGGGGAGCAGGCGGCCGAATGCAATGATTGAGAATTGTATATTAGCTCGACATTCTTGAATTAAACAAGGAATTTTGTGTTCTAGAATTAGACATTACTCAATGCCTGTAAAATTAGAGACAAGGGATTTCAGTTTTTAAATTTTTTGAATATCTTTTTTTTTTTAATTTTGTTTCAAAGTAAAAAATATTTCTTCTTTTATCAAAGGGTGAACATATGGTGCACCTTTATTAAATAATAATAATAATAATGTTCATAAGCTTTAGAAATATTTTTAATACATAATTTTTTTAAAATTCGCGCCCTTGTATTGCTTATATCGCCAGAAGTCTTTTATTCCTTCACAGGAGAGTACAGGTACAGGCGACTTGTGACTCCTGGTAGTAGACTGAGAGCTTTCCCGCCCCATAGCCCAGGGTAAACCTCCCCACAGCCCAGGGTAAACCTCCCCACAGCCCAGGGTAAACCTCCCCACAGCCCAGGGTAAACCTCCCCACAGCCCAGGGTAAACCTCCCTACAGCCCAGGGTAAACCTTGCCACAGCCCAGGGTAAACCTTCCCAACAGCCCAGGGTAAACCTCCCCACAGCCCAGGGTAAACCTCCCCACAGCCCAGGGTAAACCTCCCCACAGCCCAGGGTAAACCTCCCCACAGCCCAGGGTAAACCTTCCCATAGCCCAGGGTAAACCTTCCCACAGACCATTGTAAACTTTCCCACATACTAGGGTAAACCTTCCCCTCAGCCCAGGGTAAACCTCCCCACAGCCCAGGGTAAACCTCCCCACAGCCCAGGGTAAACCTCCCCACAGCCCAGGGTAAACCTTGCCACAGCCCAGGGTAAACCTTCCCAACAGCCCAGGGTAAACCTCCCCACAGCCCAGGGTAAACCTCCCCACAGCCCAGGGTAAACCTCCCCACAGCCCTTGAGGTTACCTTGAGGTGCTTCCGGGGCTTAGCGTCCCCGCAGCCCGGTCGTCGACCAGGCCTCCTGGTTGCCGGACTGATCAACCAGGCTGTTGGACGCGGCTGTTCGCAGCCTGACGTACGAGTCACAGCCTGGTTGATCAGGTATCCTTTGGAGGTAAACCAAAACCTCCCCACAGCCCAGGGTAAACCTTCCCATAGCCTAGGGTAAACCTTCCCACAGACCATTGTAAACTTTCCCACGGACTAGGGTAAACCTTCCCCACAGTCCAGGGTAAACCTTCCCCACAGCCCAGGGTAAACCTTCCCTCAACCCAGGGTAAACTTACCTCAGCCCAATAAACCTTCCCCACAGCCCAGCGTAAACCTTCCCCACAGCCCAGGGTAAACCTTCCCCACAGCCCAGGGTATACCTCCCCACAGACCAGGGTATACCTCCCCACATACCAGGGTAAACCTTCCCACAGACCAGGGTAAACCTTCCCCATGGGCCAGGGTAAACCTTCCTCACAGCCCAGGGTAAACCTTCCCCACAGCCCAGGGTAAACCTTCCCTCAGCCCAGGGTAAACTTACCTCAGCCCAGAGTAAACCTTCCCTCAGCCCAGGGTAAACCTTCCCTCAGCCCAGGGTAAACCTTCCTCACAGCCCAGGGTAAACCTTCCCCACGGGCCAGGGTAAACCTTCCCCACGGGCCAGGGTAAACCTTCCATCAGCCCAGGGTAAACTTACCTCAGCCCAGTGTAAACCTTCCCTCAGCCCAGGGTAAACCTTCCCCACGGGCCAGGGTAAACCTTCCTCACATCCCAGGGTAAACCTTCCCACAACCCAGGGTAAACCTTGCCACAGCCCAGGGTAAACCTTCCCCACAACCCAGGGTAAACTTTGCCACAGCCCAGGTAAACCTTCCCCACAGCCCAGGGTAAACCTTCCCACATCCCAGGGTAAACCTTACCTCAGACCAGGGTAAACCTTCCCTCAGCCCAGGGTAAACCTTTCCCACGGGTCAGGGTAAACCTTCCTCACAGCCCAGGGTAAACCTTCCTTACGGGCCAGGGTAAACCTTCCCCACGGGCCAGGGTAAACCTTCCTCACAGCCCAGGGTAAACCTTCCCTCAGCCCAGGATAAACTTACCTCAGTCCAGGGTAAAACCTTCCCTCAGCCCAGGGTAAACCTTGCCACAGCCAAGGGTAAACCTTCCACACCCCAGGGTAAACCTTCCATCAGTCAAGGGTAAACCTTCACACATACTAGGGTAAACCTTCCCCACAGCCCAGGGTAAACCTTCCCCACAGCCCAGGGTAAACCTTCCCCACAGCGCAGGGTAAACCTTCCCCACAGCCCAGGGTAAACCTTCCTCACAGCCCAGGGTAAACTTTCCTCACAGCCCAGGGTAAACTTCCCCCACAACCCAGAGTAAACCTTACCTCAGCCCAGGGTAAACTTTCCCGCATACTATGGTAAACCTCCCCATAGCCCATGGTAAACCTTCCCACATACCATGGTAAACTTTCCCCGGAGTAAACCTTCCCCACAACCCAGGGTAAACCTTCCCCACAACCCAGGGTAAACCTTCCTCACAGCCCAGGGTAAACCTTCCATCAGCCCAGGGTAAACTTACTTCAGCCCAGGGTAACCTTCCCACATCACAGGGTAAACCTTCCCTCAGTCCAGGGTAAACCTTCCCGTATACTAGGGTAAACCTTCCCCACAGCCCAGGGTAAACTTTCTCCACAGACCAGAGTAAACCTTCCCTCAGCCCAGGGTAAACTTTCCCACAGACTATGGTAAACCTCCCCATATCCCATGGTAAACCTTCCCACATATCATGGTAAACTTTCCCACATACTAGGGTAAACCTTCCCCACAGCCCAGGGTAAACCTTGCCACAGCCCAGGGACAACCTTCCCCACAGCCCAGGGTAAACCTTGCCACAGCTCAGGGTAAACCTTCCCACAGCCCAGGGTAAACCTTCCTCACAGCCCAGGGTAAACCTTCCTCACAGCCCAGGGTAAACCTTTCTCACAGCCCAGGGTAAACCTTCCTCACAGCCCAGGGTAAACCTTCCTTACACCCCAGGGTAAACCTTCCTCACAGCCCAGGGTAAACCTTCCCCACAGCCCAGAGTAAACCTTCCTCACAGCACAAGGTAAACCTTCCCCACAGCCCATGGTAAACCTTCCCCACAGCCCAGGGTAAACCTTGTCACAGACCAGGGTAAACCTTCCCCACAGCTCAGGGTAAACCTTCCCCACAACCCAGTGTAAACCTTCCCCACAGCCCAGGGTAAACCTTCCCCACAGCCCAGGGTAAACCTTCCCAGAGCCCATGGTAAACCTTCCCACAGCCCAGGGTAAACCTTCCCACAGCCCAGGGTAAACCTTCCCCACAGCCCAGGGTAAACCTTCCCAGAGCCCATGGTAAACCTTCCCACAGCCCAGGGTAAACCTTCCCACAGCCCAGGGTAAACCTTCCCCACAGCCCAGGGTAAACCTTCCCACAGCCCAGGGTAAACCTTCCCCACAGCCCAGGGTAAACCTTCCCACAGCCCAGGGTAAACCTTCCCCACAGCCCAGGGTAAACCTTCCCACAGCCCAGGGTAAACCTTCCCACAGCCCAGGGTAAACCTTCCCACAGCCCAGGGTAAACCTTCCCACAGCCCAGGGTAAACCTTCCCCACAGCCCAGGGTAAACCTTCCCCACAGCCCAGGGTAAACCTTCCCACAGCCCAGGGTAAACCTTCCCCACAGTCCAAGGTAAACCTTCCCCACAGTCCAAGGTAAACCTTCCCCACAGCCCAGGGTAAACCTTCCCCACAGCCCAGGGTAAACCTTCCCCACAGCCCAGGGTAAACCTTCCCCACAGCCCAGGGTAAACCTTCCCACAGCCCAGGGTAAACCTTCCCCACAGCCCATGGTAAACCTTCCCCACAGCCCAGGGTAAACCTTCCCACAGCCCAGGGTAAACCTTCCCACAGCCCAGGGTAAACCTTAGTTTTCCCTGGACCACGACCCGACAATCGCCCTACAATCAGGTACCCATATGCTGCGGGGCTTTGTATTTGTTTGCTTGTCTTGTAAAGTTTGTACCGCCACAATAGTCATTGGTGGCGTAGTGGTAACACACTCGCCACGAGAGCGATTTGATCTGGGTTCGACTTCTGCCCCGGGAGGTTTGGCTGAGCGTTAATGCTTAACTGTTCGTGCTCTTCACCCAACAGTAATTGGGCACCTGGTTGTTAATCGATTAGCGAGTGGTGTTCTAGGGAAACCTTGTGGGTAAGGTTTACCACGAGCTGTGGGAAGGGCAAGTGCTGAGTCTGCTGACAGCAGTCATCTGGGGCCAGATTCACGAAAGCACTTACGCAAACACTTACGAACCTGTACATCTTGTCTCAATCTTTGGCGGCTTTGTTTCCAATTATTAAACAGTTAATGAGCTCCGAAGCACCAGGAGGCTGTTTATAACAATAACAGTTGAATGGGAAATTTTCATGCTTGTAAACTGCTTAATAAAAGTAATCAAAGCTGTCAAAGATTGAGGAAAGATGTACACGTTCGTAAGTGCTTGCGTAAGTGCTTTCGTGAATCTGGCGCCTGGTTCCTGTGCTCACTCGTTTAAAAATAGCTTGAATTGTTTGCACCTTCACAGCCCTTGTACTGACAGTCATCCCTGTGTTTGGATCTTGTCTCCTGCACCACACTTTAGTCCCCCGTGTAACTTACAGGTCTGGGCCTCGCAGGGCACATCGTTATACACTCCATTCTTATTCTCATAATGCTAACAAACAACAATGATGTAATGTGGCGTTGTGGATGGTTACCTTGAGGTGCTTCTGGGGCTTAGCGTCCTCGACGACCGGGCCGCGGGGACGCTAAGCCCCGGAAGCACCTCAAGGTAACCTCAAGGTGGAGCACATCTGCTCTCTTAACCCCAGAGAGTCAAGGGCTTCTGCCCGGCACTCACTGCCCCAGTCCGCCCTCCTAAAGTTTCCCAACGTCAAGAAACTGTTGTACTAAGGTGCCCTTATCCTAACCTACCAGAGGACCCAAAACAGAAAACGGGACAGTATGTCAATTTCGCGAGCCGCTATTATTTTCTAGTACGACAAATTTTGGCATAGGGAGCAACCCGTCCTCTTAAAATTACGTCGCTTTTCGCTCGTTTGCCCGTATGGCCAAAAATGGACGTAATTCGAAATTAAATTGGCTCACGAAAGTAACGTACTGTCTCGTTTTCTGTTTTGGGTCATCTGGCTTACTCGGTTATGTTAGGAGAGGAAACTTTCAATTAACGATTTTCATGACGTTTTGAAACCTTAGAAGAACATTATGCCCTCCTAACCTACCTGAGGACCCTTAACTTGCTGTTTTGGAAGAAAAAAATCCAAAATTTATTTTCAATTATTTTTCATTTTCAAATTACGTGCATTTTTGGCCATACGGACAAACGGCCAAATTCAGACGTATTTTGTAAGAGGACAGATTCAAAACGTCAAAGTGCGACGCTCTATTAGGAAGACGGTTTACACATGGACCGTCGCGTTCATTATAATTCAAATATTTTCAACCAACTTTCAACCAGCACAAATTTTCCAATAGCACACCAACACAGCTGAAACAGACCCACCTTAGTTGTGACTAATTTATCTTCTATGGTTTCTACTATCTACAGCACCTTTTACACTGACCTAACACCGGGTGTATAACATTTCTTACATTATATACTGAGGTAACACTGAGGTGTGTAACACAAGTGTTACCCTATATACTGACGTAACAGGAAGAGTGTATAAGACAATTGTTACCAAGCTGAGGACGTTGAAGAGGGAGATCTCGAAGTGGACGGTGAGGACGTCGTCGTGGAAGATGATGGGGCGGATGTTCTTGTTGTAGGTCTTGAAGAGGTCGTCGTAGAGGTGGTGTTGCTCGGAGGCCTTGGCCCGGCCTCCGAGCCGACCTCCGCCTCGGGTACCCTCTCCGGCGGCACCTCCTTCTCCGGTAATTATATATAATTATAACGTTTATATTCATAGCAACGAGGGAAAAAAATCAACAGATTTTCGATTTTTTTTGGACAAAGAGAAACTAAGCAGCATTTTGTATTGTACTTTTTAATATAGTCCAAGTGTCTCGAGCTGCTTAATGTTTAATATATGCTTGGGGAGGCTAGCAGTTACTTCTCAGGTTGAGTATATTTTAGCCTAGTATAATGTTCCAATGAAAAGACTGTGATGCTACTGAAGTTTTTACAGTGTTCCTACACAGGATGACAGTACACAGCTGGTACAGTGTTCCTACACAGGATGACAGTACACAGCTGGTACAGTGTTCCTACACAGAATGATAGTACACAGCTGGTACAGTGTTCCTACACAGAATGATAGTACACAGCTGGTACAGTGTTCCTACACAGAATGATAGTACACAGCTGGTACAGTGTTCCTACACAGGATGACAGTACACAGCTGGTACAGTGTTCCTACACAGAATGATAGTACACAGCTGGTACAGTGTTCCTACACAGAATGATAGTACACAGCTGGTACAGTGTTCCTACACAGGATGACAGTACACAGCTGGTACAGTGTTCCTACACAGAATGATAGTACACAGCTGGTACAGTGTTCCTACACAGAATGATAGTACACAGCTGGTACAGTGTTCCTACACAGAATGATAGTACACAGCTGGTACAGTGTTCCTACACAGGATGACAATACACAGCTGGTACAGTGTTCCTACACAGAATGATAGTACACAGCTGGTACAGTGTTCCTACACAGAATGATAGTACACGGCTGGTACAGTGTTCCTACACAGAATGATAGTACACAGCTGGTACAGTGTTCCTACACAGGATGACAGTACACAGCTGGTACAGTGTTCCTACACAGAATGATAGTACACAGCTGGTACAGTGTTCCTACACAGAATGATAGTACACAGCTGGTACAGTGTTCCTACACAGGATGACAGTACACAGCTGGTACAGTGTTCCTACACAGAATGATAGTACACAGCTGGTACAGTGTTCCTACACAGGATGACAGTACACAGCTGGTACAGTGTTCCTACACAGGATGACAGTACACAGCTGGTACAGTCTTCCTACACAGGATGATAGTACACAGCTGGTACAGTGTTCCTACACAGGATGACAGTACACAGCTGGTACAGTGTTCCTACACAGGATGACAGTACACAGCTGGTACAGTGTTCCTACACAGGATGACAGTACACAGCTGGTACAGTCTTCCTACACAGGATGATAGTACACAGCTGGTACAGTGTTCCTACACAGGATGGCAAAGAACTCGCTCAGGTACTGTAAGAGCTCACCTTGTGTGTATCCTGCGGACGAGGCACCCGCGGCGGGTCTATCGCTGCCTGGGGACGCCTTCATGTTTTGCCGGACACCTAACTCTTCCCCGTCTGTAAAAGCGGCAGACACTGGAAGCCGGCTGCTGGAGGCTTTGGCTGATGTCTGCGGTTCTGTCCAAGCGCCAGCTGACACTGACAGTTTGGCTGCTGCTTGGGGCCTCTGAGGCTCTTCTGCGGCGCTGGGTCGCAAACCTTCTGGAGATGAATGTTGTTTGGGGATTCCTGACGTTATTGTAGCAGGCGAGGGCTTCATCGGTCCTTCGGGAACGTGTGACTGTGTTCCTCCTGGAGTGGCGTGGGGCTCTAGGAGCCCCGAGACTGTGAATTTTACAACATCTGTAGACTGACTCGTCCCTTGGAGAGCACCTGCACAATGAACACAACATTGGGGGATATGTAGTCATCACTCATCAAAGTTATGCGTATGGCTACGGCAGATGTCTTAAATTACACCTAGAAAGTAGTTCCGCCACCTAAATGCTTCGCAACTGGTGTTAGGTCATTTGCCTGAAGGGCGAGGCGAATATACAATAGTTGCTAAGGCATATTATGTATGATGTTGTGTACCTTGACTTTAGCAAAGCTTTTGATACAGTGCCACATGAAAGACTAATTAAAAAAATAGAAGCTCATGGTATTGGGGGTGCTATATTAAGTTGGATTAGGGCATGGCTATTCCAAAGGAAACAGAGTTAGTATAAATGGGGTTAAGTCAGAGTGGGATAATGTTGTTAGTGGAGTACCTAAGGGCTCTGTCCTGGGACCTCTGTTGTTTATAATATATATAAATGATTTAGATTCAGGTTTGAGTAGCAACATTTGCAAATTTGCCGATGATACGAAAATCGGTAGGGAAATTAATTCGGAGGACGACTCACTTTCACTTCAAGTTGATCTAGATAGGGTTTTGAAATGGTCAAAGGATTGGCAAATGCAGTTTAATGCTGATAAATGTAAAGTTCTGAGGCTAGGTAATGATGATAGTAAGAATTTAAAACAAAAGGATCAATGCATAAATGTTCGTAATAAGGCAAATCGGACACTTGGATTTATTAATCGCAGCGTTAGTAACAAGACACCTGGTGTGGTTCTCAAGCTATATCTTGCTCTAGTTAGGCCCCATTTAGATTATGCAGTTCAGTTTTGGTCGCCATATTATAGAATGGATATAAATTCACTTGAACGTGTCCAGCGTAGGATGACTAAGTTAATTCCCCAAATTAGAAATCTTTCATATGAAGAAAGATTAACAAAGCTTAAGTTGCATTCACTGGAAAGGCGAAGAGTTAGGGGTGACATGATAGAGGTTTACAAGTGGATGAATGGACATAACCGGGGGGATATTAATAGGGTATTAAAAGTATCAACACAGGACAGAACACGAAACAATGGATATAAATTGGATAAGTTTAGATTTAGGAAAGACTTGGGTAAATACTGGTTCAGTAACAGGGTTGTTGATTTGTGGAACCAATTGCCGCGTAACATTGTGGAGGTGGGGTCCCTCGATTGTTTCAAGCACGGGTTGGACAAGTATATGAGTGGGATTGGGTGGTTATAGAATAGGAGCTGCCTCGTATGGGCCAATAGGCCTTCTGCAGTTACCTTTGTTCTTATGTTCTTATGTTCTTATGATAGAGTTACAAGATACGAGCTAGATGGTGTTGAGATTGCGAAGTCGGATTGCGAAAGGGATCTGGGAGTTATGATTAGTAAGAATTTAAAACAAAAGGATCAATGCATGAATGTCCGTAATAAGGCGAATAGGACACTGGGATTTATTAATCGAAGCGTTAGTAACAAGACACCTGGTGTGGTTCTTAAGCTATATCTTGCTCTGGTTAGGCCCCATTTAGATTTTGCAGTTCAGTTTTGGTCGCCATATTATAGAATGGATATAAATTCACTTGAACGTGTCCAGCGTAGGATGACTAAGTTAATTCCCCAAATTAGAAATCTTTCATATGAAGAAAGATTAACAAAGCTTAAGTTGCATTCACTTGAAAGGCGAAGAGTTAGGGGTGACATGATAAAGGTTTACAAGTGGGTGAATGGACATAACAAAGGGGATATTAATAGTGTATTAAAAGTATCAACACAAGACAGAGCACGAAACAATGGGTATAAATTGGATAAGTTTAGATTTAGGAAAGACTTGGGTAAATACTGGTTCAGTAACAGGGTTGTTGATTTGTGGAACCAATTGCCGCGTAACATTGTGGAGGTGGGGTCCCTCGATTGTTTCAAGCATGGGTTGGACATGTATATGAGTGGGATTGGGTGGTTATAAATAGGAGCTGCCTCGTATGGGCCAATAGGCCTTCTGCAGTTGCCTTTGTTCTGATGTTCTTATGTTCTTAATTGCCGCGTAACGTGGTGGAGGTGGGGTCCCTCGATTGTTTCAAGCGCGGGTTGGACAAGTATATGAGTGGGATTGGGTGGTTATAGATAGGAGCTGCCTCGTATGGGCCAATAGGCCTTCTGCAGTTACCTTTGTTCTTATGTACCATCCGTGGGGTATACTTCTCAGTGTACTTATTGCGAGAGGTATATCCCGCTTCTCAGTATATATAAATTAACAACTCCAACTCCATTCGAATATTTACCTAGTTTTATCTGAATCTAATCTTATACAATTTGTATCCATTGTTTTGTGATCTATTTTGTGTTCATATATTTATACGCTGTTAATATCCCTCCTCCTTGTTTTACCCTTTCATCCTTATTCTTCAAGCCTTTACCCTTACTCTTATTCTTCAAGCCTTTACCCTTACTCTTATTCTTCAAGCCTTTACCCTTACTCTTATTCTTCAAGCATGTCACCCTTATTCTTCGCCTTTATATAGAATGTAAATTGTGCTCCCTTAGAATAGAAGAGCAAATGTATAGCATAGCAGTAGCAGGAGCCACCCACATCTTCACAGACGGATCGGTGGACACAGAATATGAGAGTGCTGGCGCTGCTCTTTGCACGGCCAGCGTACAGGCATATTGGAGACTGGGAGGACTAGTATCATCAACCCAAACTGAGCTGTTCGCCATACAACAGGCATTCGCATATGTGATTGCACAAAACACTCAAAATGCAATCATACACACAGACTCAAAAGCTGCACTTCAAATACTAGGACAAAAACAGTGGAAAGATAATGTGGAAATAATTACCACCATTTTGTATCAAGGAGCAGTCGCTAAAGGCAAAGGACTCAACATAACTTTAAACTGGATCCCATCCCATATTGGAATCCCATTAAATGAAAAAGCTGATGAAATTGCTAAATTGGCAACTCGTCATCCAGTGATACATAAAACAATTCAACCCAGCCTAGAGAACATAAAAAACATCATCACCAAAAAACTCTCACACCTCAACAAAGCCGACCTGCACCAGAGAATAGCTGAAGGTTCGCCATCTGCAACATGGTATCTTCAGGCAACCAAATTAGAAAGGTTAAATATCCCAAAAGGAATCCACAGGGAAATAGCAGTTAGGCTATATAGACTACGTCTAGGTTACAGATGCAACTGGGAGATTGGTGAACCCCGACAGAGAGAGTGCATCTTCTGCCAAACTGTCACAGAAAAGCCATTACTTCACTATCTTCTGGAATGTGAAGCAACCAATGACCTTAGAAGAGCTTTAAGAGTTCCTGAATCATGCAGTGGCCACCCTGAAGCCATCAACACAGCCACCCTCCTGGTCAACAAAGGTGTCCAGCAGCTGGACACCCTCATAAAGACTGTGAAGCAGTATCCTCCCCCACGATAACAGCTTGATGGTTAAATGCAACCTCAGAACACTGGGAAAAAAGAAAAAATTGTACCACTTACGGGCTATTCATGCCCGTGCCACCTCTTGGGTGGCTTAATCTTTATCAATCAATGCTCCCTTAGTATCATCATATTGTAGGTTTCTGTTTCCTGGTATTACCTGTGTCAACCTTCTCTGTACACGTCCAAGTTAACTCTGTCCCTTTATAGCAGTGACCAAAACTGTAGCGTATTATGGGACCTGACACGGCCAAGGTAAAACAGAAGAATAACATTAGAACACACAGAAATCACAATAGCGTGATGCATCAAATGAATAAATCCACAAGGGCCGTGACGAGGGTTCGAACCTACGTCCGAGACGATCCGGTTTGTGGTTTGTGTCTCGGAGAGTCTGCAGGATCCGTCGGTAAATCAGGATGATTTCTCGGTTGCAATTCTTTTACCATGTCGTAGCTCAGTCGATTAAGGCAGCGTTTGGGATCCTGTCGGACGTAGGTTCGAACCCTCGTCACGGCCCTTGTGGATTTGTTCATTTAATAACATTAGAAGTCTTATTGCTAACTCTTCTTGATATGAATCTCAGTATCTTATTTACCGAATTTCGAACGTTTATACATTAAGGAAAGAGGGGGAGGGATTTATCAAGGGAAAGCGCCAATCCATTACGACTAAACATTGAGGGAAGAGTCATTGTTTGATATGTGTGTGTGTGTGTGTGTGTGTGTGTGTGTGTGTGTGTGTAGGGTAGGAAGGTGAGTGGAGAGAAGGTACTGAGGCCAATACTAACCGCTTATAACGACCAGGACTTGGAGGTGCCGGAGGAGGAACATGGTGAGGGTGTCAGCAGCAGCAGCAGCACACACCACCCGGCCACCGCTGCCTACACCGACACCACGACGGAGATAAGGAACACGTGAGAAAAATGAAGACAATTATAGGTATTGTATCTGGGTGATGACAAATGGGTTAGTTAATAGGTGGGCGGGAGGGAGGTGCCGAGAGCCAAGGATGAGGGATGCCTAGGATAAAGAATGATACCTGCCTGGCTGCCTCATACCTGCCTTATACCCCGTGTAAAAAATGATTGATTGATGAAGATTAAGCCGCCCCAGAGGTGGCACGGGCATGAATAACCCGTAACTCGTGCAAACATTCACTTCCTCTCTTATATCAGGTGAGTGAAGGGTACATGGTCTTCTCAGCAACAGGCGCCGGGATGTCGGGTGAGACCGGGACAGGAAGACTGACGGTGACAACAGTGGGTAGTGACAGTACTGACGGTGACAACAGTGGGTAGTGACAGAACTGACGGTGACAACAGTGGGTAGTGACAGGACTGACGGTGACAACAGTGGGTAGTGACAGGACTGACGGTGACAACAGTGGGTAGTGACAGGACTGACGGAGACAGAACTGGGTAGTGACAGGACTAACGGTGACAGGAGTATATACTGACAGGAAGACTGACGGTGACAGAACTGGATATAGTATTTTCCTCTTGGATCCTCCTGTGGCAGAAGAGCGAGGCTGGGCCGCCGCCGGGTGCGACACTAGCGCCCTGAAGACCTGCCCCGCGCGCGGGAAGATCACTGCGGCTCCTGGCGCCGCTGCCCCGTCTTAAAACACCACCTGGAAGACGAGATGGAGGTGGGGGAAGGGGGTTGATTGGAGGGGTGGGGGTAGGTAGAGGGGTTGGTTGGTCTTAGAACAACCACGACTCAACTCTATAAGCTATAAAACAAAGTCATTAAGCTTCGATAGTCATTGTCGGGGTGTGTAACAAACAGGTCGATGGTGGCTGGTTTCTTTCTTAGTTCAATATTTCATTATTGTTGGTGAATACTTTATTGGGTGGGGAGAGAGAGAGAGGCCATGAAGAGTGCTGATTTATATATCTAAACACACTATATATATATATATATATATATATATATATATATATATATATATATATATATATATATATATATATATATATATATATATATATATATATATATATATATATATATATATATATGGAGCAACTCCCAGGAGCAACGCAACTGGTAACTACAGGGCGCCTTAATCCGCTTGAGTATGGGTTCGAGTCACTTCTGGGGTGTGAGTTTTCAGTCGCATATAGTCCTGGGGACCATTCAGGCTTGTTTGCATTTGTGTTCCTCACGTGTGCCCCAAAGAATGAGGTGATTTGGTGAAATGCTATGCCCAAGATTACCATCCGAGTTGCCGGCGGGGAAGTGGTTCAAATAGCTTCGGCTATCATTTCCTTGTCCGGCCGTGATGGTCAAGTGGATTAAGGCGCCCTGTAGTTACCAGTTGCGTTGCTCCTGGGAGTATGGGTTCGAGTCACTTCTGGGGTGTGAGTTTTCAGTCGCATATAGTCCTGGGGACCATTCAGGCTTGTTTGCATTTGTGTTCCTCACGTGTGCCCCAAAGAATGAGGTGATTTGGTGAAATGCTATGCCCAAGATTACCATCCGAGTTGCCGGCGGGGAAGTGGTTCAAATAGCTTCGGCTATCACTTCCTTGTCCGGCCGTGATGGTCAAGTGGATTAAGGCGCCCTGTAGTTACCAGTTGCGTTGCTCCTGGGAGTATGGGTTCGAGTCACTTCTGGGGTGTGAGTTTTCAGTCGCATATAGTCCTGGGGACCATTCAGGCTTGTTTGCATTTGTGTTCCTCACGTGTGCCCCAAAGAATGAGGTGATTTGGTGAAATGCTATGCCCAAGATTACCATCCGAGTTGCCGGCGGGGAAGTGGTTCAAATAGCTTCGGCTATCACTTCCTTGTCCGGCCGTGATGGTCAAGCGGATTAAGGCGCCCTGTAGTTACCAGTTGCGTTGCTCCTGGGAGAATGGGTTCGAGTCACTTCTGGGGTGTGAGTTTTCAGTCGCATATAGTCCTGGGGACCATTCAGGCTTGTTTGCATTTGTGTTTCTCACGTGTGCCCCAAAGAATGAGGTGATTTGGTGAAATGCTATGCCCAAGATTACCATCCGAGTTGCCGGCGGGGAAGTGGTTCAAATAGCTTCTGCTATCACTTCCTTGTCCGGCCGTGATGGTCAAGCGGATTAAGGCGCCCTGTAGTTACCAGTTGCGTTGCTCCTGGGAGTATGGGTTCGAGTCACTTCTGGGGTGTGAGTTTTCAGTCATATATATATATATATATATATATATATATATATATATGTATTTCGTTGAAAATGACAGAAAGTTTTAGATTTACGATTCTGGCACGAATCTTCTCGATATTCCTTACGTTTTTCTTCACTGAAGCAGGAAGATTAAATATTAACTCTCAAAAGTTCATTTTTGCTTATTATTTGGGTCTGACGCCTGGTGGTGCGTTTCGTAAGGTCTCTCCACACATTCTCAAAGACAAATTGTTCTGTGTTAGCACCTGATTAGCACCATTATCCTCTAATGGTGAGTGGTAGGTGACATGGATGAATGACATACATGGGGTATTAATGGGCGTCCTATTAGCTGGGGTCCTATATAATTAGTTTTATATATAATGGTCCTATATAATGGTGTAGTAAATTAAGAGTGTGACATGTTGGTAGTTTATGTTCTTCTAGTTGCTTCCGTTCCTGTTGCAGGGTCATTGGGTCCAGCTTCTGCATTGGCCCGGGGTCTTGAAGTGGGTAGAGTGTACCTGTGTATTAGCTGGTTATTGATGGCTGGTCTAGATTTCTTCATAAGCAGCGCTTCACTGATGTCTAATCTTCTATTGTCATTGTATCTATCAATTATTTCGGTGTTGCTCGTCAAAATATCCCTGGTGATCGTCTCGTTGTGTGTGGCCATTATATGTTCCTTGATGGATTCCTGTTGTTTGTGCATTGTTAAACGCCTAGAGAGAGAGACGTTGTTGTCTTGCCTATATACTGAGATCATTGGATCTGACGATCCCCAAGTGGGCACGTGAAGGTCTAAACAGCGTTGGTATCTTTCAAGGCGTTTTTCTTGGTGTCGGGAGAATTCTTCATTAGCAGGTTGGCGGTTTTCCTACCGCAGGAAGATTAAAAATTAACTCTCGAAAGTTCATTTTCATTTTATTTGAGTTCATTTTTGCTTATTATTTGGGTCTGACGCCTATGATTATATCTAGTGACTTATAATATATTGTTAGTTTTATCTTTTGGTTGACGTCCGTTGGGGTAACGCTCCTCTCAGTGATCTCTTTTATGGCTCCTTCCTCTGCTTGGTAGGCCTTGGAGAAGATGTTTCTGTAGAACTATTTTATTTTTAAGTACGTATATATATATATATATATATATATATATATATATATATATATATATATATATATATATATAATATATATATTACATATATGAGAGAAGAGTACTATTCTCTGAGTACTCAGAGAAGACCTTGTGGATCCTCACTGAACACTTTGATATTTTCTTCTCCTACCACCCCTATTGTTTTGGTATGTGTGAATATGTCTAACTTTATTTGAAAATGTCATTACACAAAAAGGGTTACAACATTGGTTACGTGCAGAGTACAAGACTACTTGTCACAGGTTGTAGAGCTCCTCAGAGGGGGGGGGGGGGGCAGGAACCATGGATGCAGTTAGCATTTCCTCTCTGGATTGCCACACTAAGGCGCTGAAAGAGTGTTATGGCCCTCTCGGGTCGCAACTGGGTTCGTACTCTGCTGTCGCTAGAGGAAGGGTATCCGGCCCCAAGCCAGTAGTGGCTTTCAAGGGATGAGATCCATGACGCAAGTAACTTAAAGGGGAAGGGAAATAAAGTCAAGAACTTAATACTATAATTATTTCCATCACCAATAAATAATATATAAAAAGATTACACGGGGGGGGGGGGGGAGGTATTAACACTGGACAGGGGAATTATTTACACTATCGTCTTCTCCTGAAGACTCTGGATCCAAGCTCTCGGTGCCAAGTTCTCGGTGCTCTCGTGGCCTCACGACGAATCCTTTGAGAAGCTGAGTCTACCCCGGCCTCAGGCCAGCCAAAACACATTTCCACTGGGGGCACCGCCGTGGAGGCCGTCAACCACAAGTCCAGCAAAACAGCTGGCAGGTTCCGGATCAGCAACGCTGGTCGGGCCACTCCACGAGCGATACTAGGGTAACGCCCTAGTCAGGAGCCTCGTGTGATACCACAGATCACTCTCCTGTCTACAACACCCCAGTAGTTAATCGTCTCCAGCAGTCGGTCCCGGGTACGACAATCCTTCGCTGCCGCTTCACAGGCAGGGTAACACCACAGTGTTCATCCGGGAGGCGACTCACAGCTGCTGCAGCAAAGCACTTGGTATGGGGGCGGCTGCCTTGGGTAGACTGACTCAACTTCCATCACAGCAGTCCCAGGTCGACTCTGTAAGCAGACACGTCATCAATAACTGGGACACACTAAAGCACCTCACTTACAGGCTCAGACACAAACGCCTGACGTATCCACTCCATAGATGGCGCTGTTGTCTGAGCACCACCTCACCAGAGGTCAGCAGCGGCTGTGTTGTGAGCTGAACCGGACTGGAAACTGGCCCTTGTGGCCGGTACACTTCGTCCTCACCAGGTGTCGTCGTCCATTTGGTGGGGGTTTCGGGAGCTGACCCACAGATGGCGCGGTCGTCACTGCTCCGTGCTCGGACGCTGGATCCGGGTCCGTAACACCTCCCCACCAAAAAGAATTTGGTTTGGGGTTCTATAAAAAGAAACACAAACCAAATTAGTACGGCGACACAACTCCAAATAGACTCACTTATACTGTAAACTGGAACGGCGAGGCTGCCTTGTCCACAGAACTGTCCTACTGGACAATTCCGGCACAACGGGAACTTGCAGATAGAAGACGATGATCTGTCTGAAGTAGTCTTCCACACTTCTACTGCGATGCCAAGCAGGGGCATCATCTCACACCTCTCGAGTAAGGATCGGTGTAGACACGATGTGGGGCGACTCGACACTTCCTTATGTCGTGGCATCGATGATGGCTGGTCACAGACGGTATTTCTAGTACCGGTCCGGCGGTCCTTCAGGGAGTCGGGCACCTGGAATACAGGGGTCTGATAATTTAGAGTGACAGCGACAGCGGGTAAAACAGTACTTACAGCATAAACTACTAGGTCCACACCTAGTCCCAACGGGGCTGTTCGTACATTGAAGATGGCATTCGCTCTGCCACCGTCAGGTCGACCAACGTTCCGTATAACGCTGCATTGAGGCTCAGCAATCATGCGGGGGGTGTCAACCTGTCGGAAACAGTCACTCATATTATCATATGTCGTACCTCCTGTATCTACCATTACCTTCCAGGTCCCTTCTTCAACTGCAACACTTGCAGTACAAATCCCCAATCCCTGGGACCTCTTCGCGATGTTCAAGGGAGCCATCATCTGTCGGGTCGTACACTGGTCCTTACTGAGAACCCACACGAGAACAAAAAATACGGCTAGGAAACATTTGGTTAGCTTAGGTACAAGTTTCATGAGCTTGTCATGTCCATAGCCGGCTATATCCATTAGCCTGGTTTGGACCGAAGAGGGCTCTAGAACCTTCGTACATACCTCACATACCTCCGACGTCTGGGGAATCTCTGGCCGGTTCAATGAACGTCGTACCTTGCCATACCGCAAGTACTCATCTGCCTTCGCTCCAGACTCGTTGGTATCCGTGGGTACTTGCACACAAGACCTCTCTTCCTGCTCAGTTACCTCTGCTATCGTTACCGCATGTTCCTCGTCGGGAGAAGAATCAGGAGACTCTGCTAGAATATTGTCGATCTGCGGGTGAGAGGAAGGATTAAACATACTTAAATCCGGGTCTGTCTTTACCTGGACAATGCGTGAGGACAACGCCCCCTTAGTGGACAACGCACTAAGGGGGCGATGTACAATGTTTCCATTGCCTGTTGTTACCTCAGACCTTGCTGTTCCGGTAGACTCGTCCGCGATCTTGGGATGATTGGTGCTCCAATCTGTCACCAAGTCGTTGGCTAGTACCACGTCAATCCCAGCTACAGGGAGGGTATCGACTACTGCCAACGCACATGTGCCGCTGAAGTAAGGCGAGTCGAGATGTACTGGCACTAAGGGGGCGATGTACTGCGTCCTAGGAAACCCAACCAGGACAACCTGTTGTCTCCCGTCCACACTTACTCCCTCGGGTAACGAGCTTCTCACGATTAGGGACTGGGCTGCTCCACTATCTCTGAGCACTACAACTGATCTGCCAGTATGATCACTCGTTACATACCCGCTTGAAGTGTGAGGGGAAAACAATCTTGGTCCTTCCTGCGTCGCCGTCGACTGGCTTCCTGCTGGTGGTGTCACACAGCTCATCAACATCACCTCCCTACGAGCGCCGCCACCTCTTCTGCCTCGGCACATAGCAGCTACATGCCCTTTCTGCCCACAAGTCCAACACACCATGTTCCTCCTCGGACTACGGTGTTTCGGACTGCTAGGACTCGTCCTTCGAGGGCTACTTGGGGGCGTCTTCTTAGCGCTTCGTGGGACGGGAGTCTCTTCTTCGTCCTGAGGTTTGTCAAACCGGCGTTGGTAATGCCTTGGGACGTACTTAGCAGACGGCCTATGAGTCAGGATGTATTCCTCAGCCATGGTGGCTGCCGCACTCAAGGTCTCCACCTGCTGCTCCTCTAAGTACGTCTTCAGGTCTCCAGACAAACAATCCTTGAAGTCCTCTAGCAGTATGAGCTGCTCGAGGTCTTCTTTGGTCTCCACCTTCCGAGAGGCACACCATTCCTGGAAAAGTCGCTCCTTGATGGTGGCGAATTCGGTGAAAGTGTGCTCTGAGGTCTTTTTCAGGTTTCTGAACTTCTGCCTGTACGCCTCAGGTACCAATTGGTACGCCATGAGCACAACCTTCTTCACCTTGTCATAATCGCCGGAGTCGTCGAGGGATAACATGGAGTAGGCGATTTGGGCCTTCCCAGTCAAGACTGACTGTATCATGATGGCCCAATTCTCCCTTGGCCACTCCAAAGAGGCAGCGACTTTCTCGAAGGCTGCAAAGAACTTTGACACTTCCTTCTCATGGAATTTGGGGACCATTTTGATGTTCCTTACCGGATCAAAACTACTGGTTTCCGTTGTTGGCCTCCGACCACCACCTAATCGTAATACTTCTTGTTCATGTCGTCTTTGTCTTTCCTTTTCTTCTCTCTCTCGCTGTTTCTCTTCCCTTTCTCGCTCTTCTCTCTCTCTTTCTCGTTCTTCTCTCTCTCTTCTCTCTTCTCTTTCTCGCTCTTCTCTTTCTTTTTCTCGTTCTAATTCTAAACGCCTTATCTCCAATTCTTTTCCTAATCTCTCTCTTTCCATTTCTAATTTCTTGTCTTCTCTCTTTCTCGCTTCTTCTTCTCTCTCTTTAGCGATTTCTAGCTTTTTCCATTCTATTTCACGATGGATCTCTAGTTCACGCATTTTCACAGTAAGCACACTTATATTTAGTTCACTCTCATCACTTTCGACATCACTGCTCTTACCTTCCTGTTCAGTGGAAGCTATTTCCTCACCTTCCTTTATACTAGGAGTCTCGCCTTCCTGTTTCTCTGCCTTCAAATGCCGGTGAACCTTGGACAAGATCTCCACACGGGAATCACTGGCACGGATCTTGATCTCCAGGTAGGCGCTCACTAGCACAAGTTCCGGTTTGCTCAGATATTTTAATCTGGCAAGACAGTCCTCTCTGTTCAGAAAAGCCTGAACCTCGTCCAGATCATCGATGGTAGCTTTTTCTGCCATTGTCACAGACGGAACACTTAACTAGCACTTAACACACCGCTTTCACGTTAGCACTTAACGCACCGAGCACTGTTCTACGCCAATATTGCACTTTATCGCACCTGGCACCTCACTTGCCAATATTGCACGTAATTACTTCGGGCACCGCACTACACAATATTGCACTGAATCCAAGCGAACACTTCGCTCTACAATATTGCACTGAATCACGACGAGCACCGCACTACACAATATTGCACTGAATCGCTTAGTCACAGCGAGCACTTCACTGCACAATATCGCACTTAGTCACTCTGAGCACCGCACAGGACGTATAACGGCTCAATCCGGGGGATTGAGGATCAATCCGGGGATCACACACAGGGGGAATTATATACAGGTATTACGCCACTTCACCACCCCTGTCAAACATACTTAACAAGGGGACGGATCCCGCTGGGGATGCCAATTATGTTACGGCCCTCTCGGGTCGCAACTGGGTTCGTACTCTGATGTCGCTAGAGGAAGGGTATCCGGCCCCAAGCCAGTAGTGGCTTTCAAGGGATGAGATCCGTGACGCAAGTAACTTAAAGGGGAAGGGAAATAAAGTCAAGAACTTAATACTATAATTATTTCCATCACCAATAAATAATATATAAAAAGATTACACGGGGGGGGGGGGGTATTAACACTGGACAGGGGAATTATTTACACTATCGTCTTCTCCTGAAGACTCTGGGGCACCGAGACTCTCGGTGCCAAGTTCTCGGTGCTCTCGTGGCCTCACGACGAATCCTTTGAGAAGCTGAGTCTACCCCGGCCTCAGGCCAGCCAAAACACAGTTCCACTGGGGGCACCGCCGTGGAGGCCGTCAACCACAAGTCCAGCAAAACAGCTGGCAGGTTCCGGATCAGCAACGCTGGTCGGGCCACTCCACGAGCGATACTAGGGTAACGCCCTAGTCAGGAGCCTCGTGTGATACCACAGATCACTCTCCTGTCTACAACACCCCAGTAGTTAATCGTCTCCAGCAGTCGGTCCCGGGTACGACAATCCTTCGCTGCCGCTTCACAGGCAGGGTAACACCACAGTGTTCATCCGGGAGGCGACTCACAGCTGCTGCAGCAAAGCACTTGGTATGGGGACGGCTGCCTTGGGTAGACTGACTCAACTTCCATCACAGCAGTCCCAGGTCGACTCTGTAAGCAGACACGTCATCAATAACTGGGACACACTAAAGCACCTCACTTACAGGCTCAGACACAAACGCCTGACGTATCCACTCCATAGATGGCGCTGTTGTCTGAGCACCACCTCACCAGAGGTCAGCAGCGGCTGTGTTGTGAGCTGAACCGGACTGGAAACTGGCCCTTGTGGCCGGTACACTTCGTCCTCACCAGGTGTCGTCGTCCATTTGGTGGGGGTTTCGGGAGCTGACCCACAGATGGTGCGGTCGTCACTGCTCCGTGCTCGGACGCTGGATCCGGGTCCGTAACAAAGAGAAAACTCTCAGCTCTAGGGTCTCTAGTTGTTTCGATTAGCTTAGACCCCAACTCCTTCAAAAAGCTAGCAGCACTTTTACCCCAGGCACCAAGTGTCTCTGAGGCAATGGGGACAAAATTGTAGTGGTGCTCAAGGTCTCTGTATTTATGTGACTTGGCTGCTTCCAGGTGATTGGCAGCTCCTCCTCCTTGTGTAGCACTGAAGTTAACATAGGTGTTGGCTAAGGTTGAAACACAAGTGTAGTCCCACACCAACTGTCTACCATTCTTCCAGATGTTCACCGTGATTCCGTCTGGACGACCGACAGGCTCATCAGAGTTGCGAGACATTAGGTACCGGGGCGCTCTCTCTGCTGGACAACCGGCTGTGGTAAGGCTTCTCTTAATAATGTCATTAACCTCGCCGTGTCTTACATGCCATCCTCCTGTCCTTTGGCAGAGAAGGCCATGCCGTCCGTACCTGTCGGCCTCTGCCTCGCCGCAAATACACCTGTATTCGGTGTGGATTGGGGCAGCGAGGCAGAGAGCCACGGCAATTCGGAGGGCCTGCGGTGTGAGACGGGTGCCGGTTGCTGACATTGGGGTTACTAATAGGAAGTCCCCTGCATGGGGAGCTGCTACAGCTCTGAGTCGGGCAGTGTCATGTGGTGTTGTCGCAGCTTCTAGCAAAGTCGCAGCTTCTTGGTCGGCAATGGGGCGATCCCAGCTGGATTGCTTATGGGCTTCAGAAGGCGGTGGTTGGGATGTCTGTCCTGCGAGAGAGACCCACTTGGTGGTGCAGTCTGTAAAGCTGGGATCATGTACCCCTGCCTGTTGAACTAGGTGCTCAGGTAGGATTTCCTTCACCAAGTTGTCAGACGCCACTGAAGAGGACAGGAACGCTGGTACAGCAAATTGTGTTGCTGTCTTGACAAATACAAGACAGAACACGAAACTATTGGCATTAATTAGATATTAAAGCATAAGAATGGAAGTAATTGCAGACGGCCTATTGGCCCATACTTCCTCTTGATGCTTCTATATTGGTTTGGAGTCTTGAAGTGGGTAGAATATAGTTGTCCATTAGTTGTGCATGTGTTCTATATTCTACCCACTTCAAGACTCCGAACCAATATAGAAGCATCAAGAGGAAGTATGGGCCAATAGGCCCTCTGCAATTACTTCCATTCTTATGCTCTCATATCCAATTAATACCCATAGTTTCGTGTTCTGTCTTGTATTTGTCACAAGTTTGTTCACCTCATCCAAAACAGTTGCACCATATCACCTCACCCAAATGCGAGTATAAGTATGATGGATTAGCTGACTCTGTTTAGTGTTTTCAGGTTACAGTTGTGTGTGCAAACTAAAGTCTTTGAAAATGTAATAAGTTATTACGAAACGCGTTCAAGCGTCGTGTCAGACTAGAAATAAAAAATGAATTTTGGAGAATTGATTTTTCAATTACCATCGTCAGTAAAAAGAAACATAAGAAATATTGAGAAAATTCGTGTTAGAATTATTAATCTTACTTTTTCGGTCATATTTAACAACATATGTTTTCATGAAAGACTGCTACCAATATATATATATATATATATATATATATATATATATATATATATATATATATATATATATATATATATATATATATATATATAATATATATATATATATATATATAATATATATATATATATAATATATATATATATATATATAATATATATATATATATATATAAAGTATAGCATGGGGATATATATATCCCCATGCAGGGGATATATATATATATATATATATATATAATATATTATAGTATATAGACCACCCCCTCCCCCTATATGTTGTGTATTTTATTATTTAATTTCATTTAAAACGTCATTACACAAAAAAGGTTACAACACTGGTTACATGCAGGGTACAAGGCTACTTGTCACAGGTTATATAGCTCCTCCAGCTCCTCAGATGGCGGGCAGGAACCATGGATGCAGTGAGCATTTCCTCTCTGGATTGCACACTAAGGCGCTGAAAGAGGAAACTGACGATTCTAGGGTCTCTAGTTGTTTCAATTAGCTTAGAACCCAGCTCCTTAAACTAACAGCACTTTTACACCAGGCACCAAGTGTCTCCGAGGCAATGGGGACAAAATTGTAGTGGTGATCAAGATCTCTGTATTTACGAGACTTGGCTGCTTCCCGGGGGTGGAGTGGCAGCACCGCCTGGATGTGCAGCACTGAAATCAACATAGGTGTTGGCTAATGTTGAAATGCAGGTGTAGTCCAACACCAGCTGTCTACCATTATTCCAGGGGTTCACTTTGATCCTGTCTGGGCGACCGACAGCCTCGTCAGAGTTGCGGGTCATAAGGTAACGAGGTTCTCTTTCTGCTGGACAACCGGCTGTGGTAAGACTCCTCGTAATAATGTCATTAACCTCCCTGTATCTTGCATGCCATCCTCCTGTGATGTAGCAGAGCAGGCCATGCCAGCCGTACCCGTCGGCCACTGCATCGCTGCAAATACACCTGTATTCAGTGTGGATTGGGGCAGCGTGGCAGAGACCCACAGCAATTCGGAGGGCCTGCGGTATGAGACGCCGCAATGTTGCCAGATTGGGCTGCAAGCAGCAAATTGGGTTACTTTTGAGATCCCCCACGCTCCCAAATTTGTAATTTCTCTACTTGCGATTTTTTTGGTGATAATTTAAAAGCAAGTTGGGTTAATTTGGGCTACTAATGTTAAGAAACTCAATGATATTTATTTTTGCTTTTATAATGTAATGTGTACAAATCACTGCTGCGTCTAACAGCCTGATTGACTAGACCACTTACCGCAGGAGGGCTGGTTAGAGACCGGCCCCCCTGGGGACGTTGATCCTAGGAACCTTGGAAAGAACACAGCCCCGCTCCCGTGCCAGGTAAGTTCAATACGGGCTCACCATAGCCCGTGCTACTTTGAACTTTTTGTTCTGAGTAGCTAAATCTAACACAACAACACAATTCAAAAGAAAAAGTAACCGCAAAGCAAGATAACTCTTCCCAGGAGCCATAGATATTGTGAAGATTTTTTTTTCTGTCGAGATATTCTAGTATCACATCCGTCAACTTTAAACTGAAAGTCTAGATGGGTCTCCTGAGGAAGGACTTGCTTAGCTAACACGCAACGTGCAGTAAGCAGCTCATTCCCTACTCTTGAGGCCATAGAACAATTAACTAGGTGAGAGCAAACGCAGAGACCTCAAAAGTATGAAGTCCCTACCACTTAGCCCGTCGACCTTCGTCATTCGCTGGAGCGAATCTAACGATTGGGTCACGGGGTGGTTGTTGTTGTTATAGATTCAATTACTCAGAACAAGTTCCAAGTAGCACGGGCTATGGCGAGCCCGTAACTTAACTGGCACAGGAGCGGGAGGTCACAGGGTTCTCACAACGTATTTATATAGTTGTGTGGTGCTATGGATTCAGCTCTAGTCTCAAAAGCAGTCTCAAAATGAATAGCAATAATAAATTCAGGCAACATGGCAGAACAATTATAAATCAATAAAATGTGTGGGGTGTAACGAAAGCCAGCGTTCAACATAACAACAGTTTATTCAACAAAGTACTAACTACTACAACAACGAAGAATATCATTTACGTTAGTCGAAATCCTTCCTGTGACACCTTTACGACAGCTAGACACCAGCCACGAGTGCTGCATAAATGAACTAACTTGAATATACTGAGTGATCACAGAGGATCCAATCAAGCAAGCAAACATATTAATCTGTAATCACTAATGCAACAACAACAACGAGGTAGGTTAGGAGACACGCCTCCAGTAACAGGCGGCCCAGTTACTTTACTCTTCTTTCAGCCCTCCCCTGCAATAGTAGTTGCATACAGTCAAGCTAGTAGCCTATCAATGACGTTACAATGACTAATGGGGTTACTGGCAACTCCAGCAACCCTCCTTAATTAAATTCTTACTTTAACACGCCGTCCCTCGGACGATCAGCAATCAATGACTAAGCAAAAACGTTAATATTAAAATAGCACTTACGTTAACTTAATCTTGTCTTCCACAGACAAATCAAACTGTACAACTGTCACTCGTAACTCGGAATTTCACAAGCACTTTACCCGTCAAGCGTTCAGTGAGAAATCCCCATTATTCCCTGTACAGCTGAATAATCCCAACGTGTGTTACGTTATCTGTTACTATCGTCCACTCGATAGTTTACTACAATTCTATATCCAAATTGCTAAGAGAACGGCAATCGCCCTTGACTACCCTCGAGCAATTAATTACTATCCCGAAGATCAATAATTAATAATTATGTTTCATTCCTTATGTTTCGTCCCCCCCCCCCCTCTTCTCCTTTCTCATTGTCTTTCCCGCCAACCTTTTGCTAGTTTTGATTATGCTTTCGGACATCTTCTGTTTTGATGCCCGGGTGTTTGGGGAGGCACACTCTCTCCTCCATAGAACTGTGGCACCCAACGTCGCAAGCTAAGGAATGCTTTTATTGTCAATCCTCCTCTCGTTGCTGAACCCGATCTCGACGAACTGACAGTTCTTAAGGTGGCGATTGTGGGCCGTATACTCACAATGCACCCCTGGAGGGGGGGGGGCCCAGCCTGTCTCTTGTTGGGTGTCCTATTCTCTAATTGTGGCTCCATGGTGGGTATGGGGGCTCATTCGTGAATGAAATTATTACCTCCTCGTTTCTATACTGCTGAATGAACCTCAAATAACTTCTCAGGCTCGTGGGGTGTGCGACCAAGCCCCCGAGTCGGACTGTGTTGGAAGACCAGGCCCTGTAGCCCCCACTACATTGGGCCCAGACCAAGCTACACCTTTGATCCTCCTGACTACCCTCCTCCACTCCCCTTCCTCCTCTATGGTAGGGTTGAGCCCCAAGCCCCCTTGTGGTGACCACCTCATCACCTGGAGCAGCATTGTGACAACTGCACCTTTTACTCCCTCCCCTTCTCACTGGGGGTGCTTGGTGCCGACTTCCCCACAGACGCCCTCACATGACCCCTTCCAGTGCTAATATGTACAACACCTTATTTGGTCCTGCTACATGGACTAAATACTTTGACCTCACCCATATGGATTCTACTCTTCCTGACGATTTCTTTCTTCATAAACACCTTGTTGATTCGGTGGATGCCTCTGTTACTTTTACCCCTACCTGATTTGGTACACGTGTCGTTGCTGCTTCTTCTCAGGAAGCAGCTGCCCGCTTAGCCACATTGTCCAGCATTGGAGAGAACCCTGTTAGGATCTCCCAAAATGCCCAGTTAAATACCAGTATTGGCACTGTTATTCTCCCAAACCATGTTGCGACTGGTGTTCGGGACCTGAAAGACTGCCACGAGGACGCATCTCGTGGTCGTCGTCGTCAGCTGCTTCAAGTTGTGAAAATCACTTTTGATGGCAGGACCCTTCCGCCTTCTATAATTCTTGCTGGTGCCAGATGCTCCATTCAGGAGTACATTCCCTCTCCTAGGATTTGCAATAAGTGCTGGAAATTTGGACATGGTGCCCTTAAATGCACGAGTGTGGTGTCTCTATGCTCCATGTGTGGAGACTTGGGTCACTCTAAGGCTGAGTGCTCTTCTCCCCAGGCTCAATGAGTTAATTGCGGTGATGCCCACCCTACCTTCTCCCGCACGTGTATACAATACAAATTTGAGGAAGTCATCCTCAATTTGAAGCACCGCACTCGTTTGTCTTTTCCTGATGCGAGGCACCATGCCTCATCTTTTGCTAACGTATCTTATGCTCGTGTTCTGCATTCCACCTCTCCTCGCCCTTCCCTCCTTTCTCAGTCTCAACCGTTTTCCGGCCTTAGACTCGGATACGCCGACCACAACCACCTCACCTGCTCCCTTCCGTTCTGAACCACGGGATCCTCCTGGTTCTACATTTGGTGTTTCCCTCGCTTCCTTCCCAGTCTCCCGTATCTCCTGTGTCTTCTTTCCTGTCTTTCCCCGTTCCTTCTTCCCAGCCCTTCCCCCTTTCCCTTGACCCTCCACGCTGCCTGTCTGTCCAGGCTGTTGTCCATCATCCTCCCAGCAGTCTTCATGTTCGCTCCCGTTTCTCTTCTCCTGTTGAGACAATTGAGTCTGTTGCCCAGTACGTTGTCGCTGGCACACCTGTCTCTTTGAGTCAGATACGTAAGCCTGGCTTCCTCGCCCCCACCTCTGACTCTATCACTGCGTCCCCTCCCATTTCGGTGGTCTGACCCCCCTGTCCCAGCTATGGATGTTCCTTTATCCCCCGATTCTCTCTCGGTTGCTGCCCTTGCTGAGGTGCGATCACCTGTTTCTGCCCCCCCTCCTCCTCCCTGCTGTCCTTGACCGCCCCTCTCCGTTGTTTCTTCCTACTCCGGACCCTGTCGTCCACCTCTGGTCTGTCCTCCCGCTCCCTTAACTCCGTCATCTTTCCTAAGTTTACCCATGCCCCCTAGCCCTGATTTCACTGATCCTGATCCTGAACTTCTTTAATATGCTGTGTTCTTCTTTACCTTTGTTTCTTCATTGTTCTCTGTTGCTGTCCTCTTTTTTTTTGACAATGTCTATCCTTCAATGGAATATTCATGGATTTTATGCCAACTTCCACGAACTACACTTCTGATTACACAGTTTTCACCACTTTGTGTTTGTCTCCAGGAGCCGATGCTTGGTGCTCGTCCTGGTCACTTTCGTGGTTATTTCTTTCTCTCCCCCCCCCCCTCAGCTCTTGCTGGGGCCCATAACTCTACTGCTCTCTTGATTCGTACTGATATTCCCTTCGTCCCCCTAATTTTTCAGTCGCCTATCCAATGTTCTGCTGCTCGTATCTTTGTGAGTAAATGGTATATGGTCTGTTCCATTTATCTCCCTTCAAAACACACAGAAATCACAATAGCGTGATGCATCAAATGAACAAATCTACAAGGGCCGTGACGAGGATTCGAACAGAATCCTCGTCAGTGACCATTTCCCCATCCTTGTTAACTTTTTCTCTTTTCACCCTGCCCTCTTCTTCCCTAGGTGGCAGTTTGCCAAGGCTGATTGGAACTTATTCATTCTCCGTGCTACTCTCTTCGACCTCTCCACTCTGCCTCTCCCTCGAGCCCTCCTCCTCTTTCATAACACCGTCTTCGACGCTGCCCTCTGCTCTATTCCTCACTCTACCTCCCCGGGCATGCGGAAGTTCATTCCCTGGTGGACTGCAGACTGTGCTCGAGCTGTCCACTGTAAGCGTGCAGCCTGGAAGAAACACCGATGCCGGCAGACGACTGATTCTTTTATTATGTTTCGGAAGGCGAGTGCGGTGGCCCGTAGGACCATTCATACAGCTAAGCATGAGAGTTGGAAAGCTTATGTCTCCTCCATTACGTCCGATACTCCTCTGCTGCAGATCTGAAAGAAAATCTGCAAGATAATGGGTAAGTTTGTTCCAGATGTCTCGCCGGTCCTTCACCTTCGTGGTACTCTTGTGGCGGATCCAGTGAACAGAACTAGGTTCCTACTTTTTGGCTGTTAGCTCCGGTTCTCACCTTCCTCAATCCTTCCTTCTTTTGTAAGCCCGACCTTGAATCTCATCCCTTAGATTTCCGTACTCATCTCCGACTTCCCTATAATGATCTCGTCTCTCTCCGAACTTCAGTCTGCTCTGGCCCTCTGCAGTTCTACGGCAGCGGGCTCAAATGACACTCATTATGAGATGCTTCTCCATCTCCCTGCGTTCAATCCCCTACCGTCCAAGTGGTTGGGCACCATTCCTTCCCCCGTTACATGCCAAATACTTATCCTGACCCCTTCCAAGTGCTATATAGTTGTAATGACAATTGGCACTTTCCCCTAATAATTCCCTTCCCCTTCTCCATCTCCCTCCATGCGCGTCTCAGTATTTACTGAATCTGTATAACCGTGTCTGGGAGTCGTCGTCTGTCCCCGACGGCTGGCTCTATGAGGTTGTTTTCCCTATTTGGAAACCGGGGTCTCTGGGGACATCCCCTAAAAACTATCGCCCCATTACCCTCACGAGTTGCGTTTGCAAACTCTTTGAACGTATGGTCAATGTCCGTCTGATGTGGTTCTTAGAACACTGTCACCACCTCTCCCCCTTCTCAATTTGGTTTTCGAAAGTGCCGTAGCACGACTTATGCTTTGGTAAACTTGGAGATCTTTATTCATACTGCTTTTGCTGCGAAGACCTCCTTTGTTGCCGACGTTTTTTTTACCTAGAAAAAGCATATGACTCTACCTGCAGATACCATATTCTGTCCCAACTTCGTTCTTATGGCCTTCGTGGTAATCTCCCTCTCTTCCTCGAAAGCTTCCTCTCTAGTCGTTCCTTTAGAGTGAGGCTTAGTACCACTCTCTCTGCCTCTTTTCGGCAATACGAAGATGTACCCCAGGGTAGTGTTCTGAGCACTATTCTTTTTCCTTGTTGCCCTCAGTGGGCTTCTTTCCTCCCTTCCCTCTGGCATCTTGTCAGTGCTCTGTGTTGATGATCTTACCCTTTGTTGTCGGGGTGATGACTCTCCTTTCCTTCAACGGTGGCTTCAACTTGAGATGGATGCCGTGTCGTCTTGGGCCACCCATCATGGTTTAAAGTTATCGACAACTAAGACTTGTGCTATGACTTTTACCCGGAAGCATATCGTCCTTCGTCCTTCTTTGTCGCTTTATGGTTATCCCCTTGTGAACACGGATTCTGCTAAGCTTTTGGGGTTAATCTTTGACACTCGTTTGACTTGGTCGCCCCATATCTCTTACCTCCAAGGTGAATGCTCTTAGGTCCTTAACTTCCTTAAGGTTTTGTCCCATTCTTCTTGGAGAGCTGATAGGCGAAAGTTCCTATCTTTACATTCCTCTCTCGTACTGTCTAAACTCGATTATGGTTGCCCTGCTTACTCGTCTGCTTCTCCTTCTACTCTCCGCTGTCTTAATGCTTTGCATCATACTGCATTACGGCTCAGCTCTGGTGCCTTTCGTTCAACTCCTACCTTCAGCCTGTATGTTGAAACCGGCGTCCTGTCTCCAAGATCGCTACTGTCTTCACTACCTTACGCGGTCCTTACAACACCCTCACTCTCGCTTATGTCGTGCTTTGACTTTTGCCCCTCCTGTGGTCCCTGTTCCCCTTCACCACCTCCCTCTTTCTGTACGGTTTGACTCGCCTAGAGAATTCTCTTTTGGTTAGTGTTACCAATATTTCTCCTCGTGTTCTTCCATCCTTGCCTCCGTGGATGGTCCCTGTTCCTAAATTTTGTAAAACCCTGATCCAAGTGATTAAAGTTTTTACCCCTCCTACAGTTCTGAAACGCCTTTTCCTTGAACACTTTTCTTCCCACTCCCACTCCGTTCCCGTCTTCACTGATGGGTCTATGTCTGCAGACGGCGTAGGCTACTGTGTTGTTTTTCCTGACCACACTTATGTGTCGCCTACCTCCGGAGACTAGCACCTTCTTGACAGAACTTTATGCTATTCTTTATGCTCTTCGTCAACTGCTTTCTTGCTGCCAATCAATCCTTTGTTGTTGTAGTTGACTCTCGTAGTGCCCTCATGGCTCTGGAGTCCATTAATCCAGTTCATCCGGTGGTAGTCGAAATTCAGCATTGGCTGTTTCGTATCTCCAGTAGATTTAAGATGGTGGAGTTTTGCTAGGTTTCCAACCATATTGGTGTGTCCCTAAATGAGTGTGCGGACGCTGCCGCTAAGGAAGCTATCCCACTTGTCCCATCTCTCGTAAAGGTATTCCTTATTCTGACTTTTATCCAGTTATTCATTCCTCCATCCTTGCCCGTTGGAAGAGTTGTTGATCTTTTGTTACTGGTAACAAACTGCATGCTCTTAAAAGTAATGTGTCCCCGTAGCCTTCCTCCTACCACCGGAACCAGCGGTGGGAAATGGCTCTGGCAAGGTTGCGTATTTGCCATACACGCTTAACTCATGGACACTTAATGGAGTGCCGCCCTGCTTCTTATTGTCCAAACTGCATTGTCCCTCTTACGGCCACAAACGTGTGTCTTGCTTCCCGACCGTCCTCCGCGGTCACTTGTCCCTCGATAGAATTCTTGATGAATCGGATACTTTTGATATTGTTTGCCTTATGCGTTTCTGTCCTCATATTGGCATCTTGGGTGATATTTAGCGCCCTCTGATTATTCCGCACATTTGATTGTGCTACATAGCCTTCCGGGGTTGGTGCCTTCTTTTGACAACGAAAAGATTATAAAAGTAAGTATAATTAAGTGTTAAGATAAAGAGGTGTAAAATGGAAAGCGGTCTAAATACCAGAAAACATTTCAGATCTCTTGGCTAAAGGACCTGGTGTTTGGAAAGTGGTTGGCTGAAGTGAAAGCAGATGGAAATAAGGCAGATTGTAAAGTTTGTAGAACTGAGATGAGAGCCCATAGAAGTGATTTAAAGAAACACAGTAAATCATTAAAACACAGACAATATATATCAGAGGTAAGTCATCAGCAGACGAGCATCAAGTCTGTTCAATCAAAGAAGGAAGATAAACTAACTAAATTTGAATTTCGTCTGTCTGTATATATTGTATGTCATTCTTCTATTAAGTCCATTGGTAACTTGAGTGAACTTTTGAAAGGAAAAATGCCCTCAACGTCTGGCGCGAGATCCTTCAATTTGCGGTGACGCAGAACAAAGTGTAGTGTTCTCATCACAGAACAAAGTGTAGTGTTCTCATCACAGAACAAAGTGTAGTGTTCTCATCACAGAACAAAGTGTAGTGTTCTCATCACAGAACAAAGTGTAGTGTTCTCATCACAGAACAAAGTGTAGTGTTCTCATGACAGAACAAAGTGTAGTGTTCTCATCACAGAACAAAGTGTAGTGTTCTCATCACAGAACAAAGTGTAGTGTTCTCATCACAGAACAAAGTGTAGTGTTCTCATCACAGAACAAAGTGTAGTGTTCTCATCACAGAACAAAGTGTAGTGTTCTCATCACAGAACAAAGTGTAGTGTTCTCATCACAGAACAAAGTGTAGTGTTCTCATCACAGAACAAAGTGTAGTGTTCTCATCACAGAACAAAGTGTAGTGTTCTCATCACAGAACAAAGTGTAGTGTTCTCATCACAGAACAAAGTGTAGTGTTCTCATCACAGAACAAAGTGTAGTGTTCTCATCACAGAACAAAGTGTAGTGTTCTCATCACAGAACAAAGTGTAGTGTTCTCATCACAGAACAAAGTGTAGTGTTCTCATCACAGAACAAAGTGTAGTGTTCTCATGACAACAAAGTGTAGTGTTCTCATGACAACAAAGTGTAGTGTTCTCATCACAGAACAAAGTGTAGCGTTCTCATCACAGAACAAAGTGTAGCGTTCTCATCACAGAACAAAGTGTAGCGTTCTCATCAAGGAAGTCATATCATCAGCCCTGTTTAATGAACTAATTAATGATCTGAAGAAGACATCATTCTCTCTCATTATAGATGAGTCGACTGATATTGCGTGTGAAAAACATTTGTGTGTCTGTGTTCGATATTATAATGCTTGACACAATAAGATTTAATCTCAGTTTGTGGGACTAGTTTCAGTCACAGGTACAACCTCTGAAGCCTTGTGTCAACACCTCAAAAATGTTTTTTGCAATATTGGAGTTGATCTGGAGCAATGTTTTGCAATTGGCACAGACTGACAGATGTCCGTGCCATCTAAAGTGACAGTAAAGTGACATCAAATCTGTGTGGAGCTCATCATTCACTTTACACCTTGATGAAGAAGGATAATTCTAATTTTTTTCTTGTCAAGTGCACTTGGTCTGTTCTCATGCATGTGACGAATTGCCTTCCGACATCGACTTCATGATAAGAGAAAGCTACAGCTGGTTCCACATATGTTCATTACGGAGAGAAAGGTATCTAGAAATTTACGAAGTGATAAATGATGGGAAAGATCCCTTACAGTTAATACCTTTGTCAGGAACACGATGGTTAGTTGGCAAGGAGTGGTAGTGTAAAGTGGCTTTTAGATCAGTGGGATTCTTTAATATCTCATTACCAAATAGCTTCTTCCTCTTGTGATAAATATGTTGCAAGGCAACTATTTTCAATGTACTCTGATCCCCCCAATATGCTACATTTCCCAAACCAATCCTAAATGATTTTGAAAGGTTGATTTTTTAACACTGACTTAGAAAACTTCACTCTTGGTATGGTCAAAAGAATCGTGCATCCTCATCATGCAAAGCTTGATGATAATTTGGACTGCATTTCCATATCTCTGCCCCTGGAGAAAGTCAACTTTGGTTACGAATTTTCAACACTTCTGGCCACTAACAGACAAAACAATTTTATAACCCAGGAAAAGTTTCAAAATATTCAAGAAAGTTGTCATAATATTGCAGTGAAAGCTTGCAAAGAGCTTCTTTCTCGTACGCCAAGTAATGCTGAAACTTTCCAAAAGGTGAAACTTCTATCACCTAGCATATGTCTTAGCTACACACGGCCATCTTTTTCAGAACTTCCATTACTACTAGCTGACCAACCTAAGTTTAGTGAAATTGAGTCAGTGGCGCCTACTGTTAAACATTGACTGGTCCAACATTTGTGAGGGACAAATTCTAACATCCGGATCGTCATTTTGGACCAAAGCAATAACCTTCAAGAACGCTGCTGACGATCCCATGCTGATTGACCTCGCTGAGTTTGCATTGAAACTACACAGCTTACCAATCAGTAATGCCCTGATTGAACGGGTATTTTCGAGAGTAACATCTGTGAAAACTAAACTGAGAAATCGAATGGGACTTGAGCTTTTAACGTCAATCTTGAGAATCAAAACATATCTTGAAGAAAACGGAACTTGTTGCTCATCATTTGAACCGCCCATGTCACTACTTCTGCACTATACAAGAACGAGGTTGTGGATGCAGACGAAGATCTTGATAATCTTCAACTGTGAAGACGTGGAGGGACCTCACACCCATTATGCTTCATACAACAAATATTCGTAAGCTATCCTATCATCACATTTTGTTATTATATATATGCAGAAATAATATTAATATAACCATTACAATCATGTAGTGTACTCACTGTATTAAAATACATACTTTGAAAATCGAATCAGTCACTAAACAAAAAATTGGATACTCTTATTACAAACTCGCTACTTTTAAATCGCCAACTCGCTACTTTCAGCAATTCGGATCTGGCAACCCTGGACTTCAGACGTGTGCCGGTAGCTGACATTTGGGTTGCTACTAGGAAGTCACCTGTATGGGGAGCTTCTACGGCTCTAAGTCGAACAATGTCATGTGGTGTTTTTGCAGCTTCTAGGCACGTTGCATCATTTTGGTCTACAATGGGGCCCATCCCAGCTGGATTGCTTGTGGGCTTTTGAAGGTATAAAAATTATTATTTTGGTAGCATTGTAAACATATGTTATTGATTATGACAGAAAGGGAGAGATCAGTTATTCTAGCACGAATCATCTCCATTTTTCTTATGTTTTTCTTCCTTTGAGAAAGAAATTGAAAAATTAACTCCCCAGAGTTCATTGTGATTTTATTATGAGATGACGCTAAGAGTTCACATGAGTTACACGTGATATGGAGATCCCCTTGAGCCTTACGGGTCCCTAGAGAGGCTCGTGTGAGTATCAGTTCCATGTTACTGTTAATATTGCTTCTAAAGTTAACAGTAAACTTTCCCAATTATAAATGTACAAACATATATGAAGAAAGGATCTGATTTGATTTGTTTTCACATAATATTCTGGAAGTACTGTTCCACGTCAATTCTTCACCCGGATTTTCAGTGTTTTGTTGGATTTTTGGTCATTTGACCATAAAAGTTGTCATTATATATCTCACTCTGGGTCCCAAGAAAGCCAGTGGCAAGGATCAAGGCCAGAAAGCCCATGTGAGGATGACAATAGAGGAGAAACAAGAGATCATTCGGAAACATGAAAATGGTATTACAGTAGTCGCCCCTTTAGTACGTGTGGCCTGAAGTCTCCTACAACCCACGCTCGCCTGTAAGACCCCGCGCTGGAACCTCGCTCCGTGATATTGTCACTTGTATACAGTATAGTATAGTCATAAAATATCCCACTGTTGTTATTATTTGTTAATACGAACGTGTTCAACATTTGTTTTTTAATATTTATGTGAAAGGCGCGTGCTGTGCCCTGAGAGTAACACATCACACACTTGGGTATACTCATCACACTCAGGGTGTAATGTACCCTGCGAGTCTCAGCTGGTGTATCTGAGAGTAAGGGGCGCCTCGCAGCACCTGAGGACCGGTGCAGGGGTGCATGTCGGCCAGCTCTCCGTCACACACCTCTTAACAACATGGTTTATTATGCATGTTAATATGTTATCGTTGAGGCGCCGTGTGACTTGGGCCAAACTGCCTCCACATATGATTTACAGTTTACAGTGAGGGTTGAGGACTGTTATGGTGCATTACGCCAGACTCCAGAATGATTATTAGTAATTATTTACGCTTGTATCGAACATCAAAATATTGAAGTAACCGAAGCGATTGACAAGTAATATTATTAGTACCAGAGTTTTTTCTGGGTTAAGGTTTATTGGTCACAGTGGTGTTGCTTACCTAATTGTGAGGACTGGGACGTGAGGTTTAGCTCCTCATGCCCCGGCTGCTGTTGTCTTGTTGTACCTGTTGCGTTATAATTGAACTAATCTGACGTCCGAATTTGTTGCAGGCGATGAGTCACAATAACGTGGCTAAAGTAAGTTGACCAGACCACACACTAGAAGGTGAAGGGACGACGACGTTTCGGTCCGTCCTGGACCATTTACGCTTGTATACGCGTGTCAACTCCGAATTTGTTGTCGAAACTAGCATTAAAGCTGTGGATGGAGGCAACTTCCTCAACTTCTTTCAGTGCGCTCTACTTACTGGCAACCTTTACTATGTACGAGTATTTCTTTATATTTCTTTGACTTATTTTTTCCTTTTCAAGCTTTCACTTATGTCAGCTTGATGACCAAACCAGCTTTCACTTATGTCAGCTTGATGACCAAACCACACGTCAGAAAATGAAGAAAAGATGACATTTCGGTCCGTCCTGGATCATTACCAAGTCTACTTTTTACTTTCAGTTTAAAAGACTCTGTCCTTGCCAGCAAAGAGGTGGCAAGGACACGAGTTGCCCGTGATTATTGTTGTTGTTTTAGATTCAGCTACTCGGAACAAAACTCCGATTGGCACAGGCTACTAGGAGTTACTACTACTACTGTTTTTTATGGTGAGCCCGTAGTGCACTTACCTGGCACAGGAGCGGGGCTGTAACTGGATGATGATGTCATTACATTCCATCTAATTTGTATTCTCCAGGGACGTGAGGTGTAGTTCACTTAACTTATTCTCATAGCGTAACTATCTTTCTTCTGTTGTAAATGTGCACTTTTTCAATTTTTTGTGTTTCCGAGGTGCGGATTCCAGGTGGATGTTGTATACTCCAGTACTGGTCTAACATAAGCTGCAGAGTTTATCATGAAGGAGTCAGTATTGGAGCTTTTAAATGACGTTCTGATGACATTTCTTTTGTTTATTTTCCACCACAGACTTGGCCATTCATTTACATAATGCTAACGAGCATTTACATTCGTCCCCCGTTCCGATGATGCTAGTGGAACTGTGGTGGGTATTGTGGTTGTAGTGGTGGTGGTGGTTGTAGTGGTGGTGGTGGTGGTGGTGGTAGTGGTGGTGGTGGTTGTAGTGGTGGCGGTGGTTGTTCAAAAGTACCTTTCCATGCACGACACCGAGGGCGCCATGATCGAGCGGGCCGCGTCAGGAACAACAGCAACATGGCCGCGCCCGTCGCCCTCAGCGGCTGGCGTTGTGTACCTGCTCTATAAGAGAGCGCTGAAGGTCAGACCCGGCCCTCCAGAACTATTATGGTAATGTTTGGTGGTCTATTGAAAGCACGAGCGTTCATGTGGGACGCCTTGGTCAATACAACCTTCTTGGGGTGAAATTTTTGTTCAGGTGTTCAATATGACAGAGTTCTTATTCAGGAAACCTGTTTACAAATCAAGGCAGGAATAGGAAGTACTTATCATAGTTCTCTCACGCAACACGTCCATTCACTTGTTGTGAACGTATGAATGAGAGTATTTCATTAAGCTTCCTGGTGCAGGAGCCTTCACGTAGCGGAGATGGCGTCGTGATGAAGGCGACGTCGCTCACTCTGGTCACTGCTGGACACTATCCTTGTGTCCCAAGGAACTGTCACATTTATCTTGAGATCTATCTCGAGATGATTTCGGGGCTTTAGTGTCCCCGCGGCCCGGACCTCGACTAGGCCTCCACCCCCAGGAAGCAGCTCGTGATAGCTGACAAACTCCCAGGTATCTATTTACTGCTAGGTAACAGGAGCATCAGGGTGAAAGAAACTCTACTCATTGTTTCTCGCCGGCACCCGGGATTCGAACCTGGGACCACAGGATCACGCGTCCATTGTTCTGTCCGCTCAGCCACCTGCTTTAAGGCAGAGATTAAATTGTTCTTTTGGAAAAGGGTATAAACGAGTCACTTTATTATTTGGTATAGAGTTAAAATGGCAGAGTTTAAGGAAGGTATATTTCCCTCATTTGGTTAACCATTTATAATTACTGCATGACAGTGGGGATATATATATATATATATATATATATATATATATATATATATATATATATATATATATATATATATATATATATATATATGTCGTACCTAGTAGCCAGAACGCACTTCTCAGCCTACTATGCAAGGCCCGATTTGCCTAATAAGCCAAGTTTTCATGAATTAATTGTTTTTCGACTACCTAACCTAACCTAACCTAACTTTTTCGGCTACCTAACCTAACCTAACCTATAAAGATAGGTTAGGTTAGGTTAGGTAGGGTTGGTTAGGTTAGGTTCGGTCATATATCTACGTTAATTTTAACTCCAATAAAAAAAAATTTACCTCATACATAATGAAATTGGTAGCTTTATCATTTCATAAGAAAAAAAAAAGAAAAAATATATTAATTCAGGAAAACTTGGCTTATTAGGCAAATCAGGCCTTGCATAGTAGGCTGAGAAGTGCGTTCTGGCTACTAGGTACGACATATATATATATATATATATATATATATATATATATATATATATATATATATATATATATATATATATATATATATATATATATATATAATATATGCATATGCATGCATATGCTCATGAACAACCCGTCCTCGACTCAAGTTCATTACATCCAGCGGTCAACCCCACAGACGCATTCATAAATTTTACAGCCCGTCCTCCAAACAAAGATCCAAAAGTGATTCCATGCACCCGCCAAACCCCCTGTTTATGAATGAAAAGTGGTTTACACACGACTCACAACTGCTGACGTTCGAACATATCCGGAACAAGTGCTTCACTGACGAATTTTGTTCGAATCACAACGCTATAAATGCTTCACCCACGTATTACAAATACAAATAATCGCCAACAGAACCTAAACACCTAACCTAACCAAACCTATACCTATATATGCACAATATACTGATATATTATAATATTAATTCATATTTGAGAAAATTCCCGTTTTGGATGAACAGCATGTAAAAATTGATGAATGCGTCTGTGGTGTTGACTGCTGGATGGAATGGACTTGAGTCGAGGACGGGTTGAAATTTTAACATGCTGTTCATTCAAAACGGTAATTTTCTCAAATATAAATTAATATTATATTATAGTAGCATATTGTGTATATATAGTCATAGGTTAGGTTAGGTTAGGTGTTTAGGTTCTGTTGGCGATTATTTGTATTTGTAGTACGTGAGTGAAGCATTTATAGCGTTGTGATTCGAACAAAATTCGTCAGTGAAGCACTTGTTCCGGAAGTGTTCGAACGTCAACATTTGTGAGTCGTGTGTAAATCATTTTTCCTTCATAAACAGGGGGTTTGGCGGGTGTATGGAATCACTTTTGGGTCTTTATTTGGAGGACGGGCTGCCATGGAACCAGTTTAAATCAAATTCGAATTCTCACTGCTTCTTCAGTATGAAGTCCATTCATTTGGACTAGACGGTACATTGACTGCCTCATTTCTTGTGTGCTTAGCGTTCTATCCTTGAAGGGCTAGATAGTTAGACACTTTGTACACCCCGTCGTCATATGCCAGCGTCTGGTCTGTCCTCACATGCCTTCCAACAACCCGTTCTCGCAAATTTAATAAGTCAATATTGACTTATTAAATATGTGCATAGGTGACATACTTAACATAATAGTTTCCCTTGAAAAGCTTCATAGAAAACACCGACTTTACCTATCTACTTAGTATGTTAAGATAAGCGTCTTATTGCTTCGTAATTACAATTATTACCTAACCTATACCTATAATAGGTTAAGTAACAATTGTAATTACGAAGCTATAAGATGCTAATTTTAACATACTAAGTAGGTTAGGTAAAGTCAGTGTTTTCTATGAAGCTTTTCAAGGGAAACTATTATGTTTAGTATGTCACCAATGCACGCAATTAATAAGTCAATATTGACTTATTAAATTTGCGAGAACGGGTTGCTTCCAAGTGCAATATAGTCATTCTGGCTAACTGCTTTCTCCTGCTAATTCTATTATTTCCGAAGTAAGAGTGAACATGTTTGGCTGCTACCCCAGAATGGGTTCTCAGAGGCCCTCGGCAGCTTCGGAGTTGATGAGATTGTATTATAAATATCTGTGAACATTGTTAAACGTTACTCTAGCGTCCATGGAAGAGCTTAAGTGGGCGTCTATTGTTAGGCAGCTGCTGGCCATCTCCTGACGAGCAGCAGGTTTAACGGAGCCGATTTGCTTCGTCGGTGGCTGCACAAAGCTGGCTCTCACTGCCAGTATTTACTCGATAATGGCCGCTGGTGAGAGTTTGTTTATTCAGCCAGGACAACAAATGCAGGCAGGAAAACTATCTAATGAAGCTCTATGGATATATGTATATATATATATATATATATATATATATATATATATATATATATATACATATATATATATATATATATATATATATATATATTACATATATATATATATATATATATATATATATATATATATATATATTTATATATATATATAACTGAAAACTCACACCCCAAGAAGTGACTCGAACCCATACTCCCAGGAGCAACGCAACTGGTATGTACAAGACGCCTTAATCCACTTGACCATCACGACCAGACATAATGAGGTGATAGCCGAGGCTATTTGAACCACCCCACCGCCGGCACTCGGATAGTAATCTTGGGCATAGCATTTTACCAAATCACCTCATTCTTTGGGGCACACGTGAGGAACACAAATGCGAACAAGCCTGAATGGTCCCCAGGACAATATGCAACTGAAAACTCACACCCCAGAAGTGACTCGAACCCATACTCCCAGGAGCAACGCAACTGGTATGTACAAGACGCCTTAATCCACTTGACCATCACGACCGGACATAATGAGGTGATAGCCGAGGCTATTTGAACCACCCCACCGCCGGCACTCGGATAGTAATCTTGGGCATAGCATTTTACCAAATCACCTCATTCTTTGGGGCACACGTGAGGAACACAAATGCGAACAAGCCTGAATGGTCCCCAGGACAATATGCAACTGAAAACTCACACCCCAGAAGTGACTCGAACCCATACTCCCAGGAGCAACGCAACTGGTATGTACAAGACGCCTTAATCCACTTGACCATCACGACCGGACATAATGAGGTGATAGCCGAGGCTATTTGAACCACCCCACCGCCGGCACTCGGATAGTAATCTTGGGCATAGCATTTTACCAAATCACCTCATTCTTTGGGGCACACGTGAGGAACACAAATGCGAACAAGCCTGAATGGTCCCCAGGACAATATGCAACTGAAAACTCACACCCCAGAAGTGACTCGAACCCATACTCCGAGGAGCAACGCAACTGGTATGTACAAGACGCCTTAATCCACTTGACCATCACGACCGGACATAATGAGATGATAGCCGAGGCTATTTGAACCACCCCACCGCCGGCACTCGGATAGTAATCTTGGGCATAGCATTTTACCAAATCACCTCATTCTAAAGAATGAGGTGATTTGGTAAAATGCTATGCCCAAGATTACTATCCGAGTGCCGGCGGTGGGGTGGTTCAAATAGCCTCGGCTATCACCTCATTATGTCCGGTCGTGATGGTCAAGTGGATTAAGGCGTCTTGTACATACCAGTTGCGTTGCTCCTCGGAGTATGGGTTCGAGTCACTTCTGGGGTGTGAGTTTTCAGTTGCATATTGTCCTGGGGACCATTCAGGCTTGTTCGCATTTGTGTTCCTCACGTGTGCCCCAAAGAATGAGGTGATTTGGTAAAATGCTATGCCCAATATTACTATCCGAGTGCCGGCGGTGGGGTGGTTCAAATAGCCTCGGCTATCATCTCATTATGTCCGGTCGTGATGGTCAAGTGGATTAAGGCGTCTTGTACATACCAGTTGCGTTGCTCCTCGGAGTATGGGTTCGAGTCACTTCTGGGGTGTGAGTTTTCAGTTGCATATTGTCCTGGGGACCATTCAGGCTTGTTCGCATTTGTGTTCCTCACGTGTGCCCCAAAGAATGAGGTGATTTGGTAAAATGCTATGCCCAAGATTACTATCCGAGTGCCGGCGGTGGGGTGGTTCAAATAGCCTCGGCTATCATCTCATTATGTCCGGTCGTGATGGTCAAGTGGATTAAGGCGTCTTGTACATACCAGTTGCGTTGCTCCTCGGAGTATGGGTTCGAGTCACTTCTGGGGTGTGAGTTTTCAGTTGCATATTGTCCTGGGGACCATTCAGGCTTGTTCGCATTTGTGTTCCTCACGTGTGCCCCAAAGAATGAGGTGATTTGGTAAAATGCTATGCCCAAGATTACTATCCGAGTGCCGGCGGTGGGGTGGTTCAAATAGCCTCGGCTATCACCTCATTATGTCCGGTCGTGATGGTCAAGTGGATTAAGGCGTCTTGTACATACCAGTTGCGTTGCTCCTGGGAGTATGGGTTCGAGTCACTTCTGGGGTGTGAGTTTTCAGTTGCATATTGTCCTGGGGACCATTCAGGCTTGTTCGCATATATATATATATATATTATTAAATATGACCGAAAAAGTAAGATTAATAATTCTAACACGAATTTTCTCAATATTTCTTATGTTTCTTTTCACTGTCGATGGTAATTGAAAAATCAATTCTCCAAAATTCATTTTTATTTCTAGTCTGACGCGACACTTGAACGCGTTTCGTAATAACTTATTACATTTTCAAAGACTTTAGTTTACACACACAACTATAACCTACAAACACTAAACAGAGTTCTACTATGCTATAATTGATTGATTGATTGATAAAGATTAAGCCACCCAAGAGGTGGCACGGGCATGAATAGCCCGTAAGTGGTACAATTTTTTTTTCTCAGTATTCTGAGGTTGCATTTAACCATCAAGCTGTTATCGCGGGGGAGGATACTGCTTCACAGTCTTTATGAGGGTGTCCAGCTGCTGGACACCTCTGTTGACCAGGAGAGTGGCTGTGTTGATGGCTTCAGGGTGGCCACTGCATGATTCAGGAACTCTTAAAGCTCTTCTAAGGTCATTGGTTGCTTCACATTCCAGAAGATAGTGAAGTAATGGCTTTTCTGTGACAGTTTGGCAGAAGATGCACTCTCTCTGTCGGGGTTCACCAATCTCCCAGTTGCATCTGTAACCTAGACGTAGTCTATATAACCTAACTGCTATTTCCCTGTGGATTCCTTTTGGGATATTTAACCTTTCTAATTTGGTTGCCTGAAGATACCATGTTGCAGATGGCGAACCTTCAGCTATTCTCTGGTGTAGGTAGGCTTTGTTGAGATGTGAGAGTTTTTTGGTGATGATGTTTTTTATGTTCTCTAGGCTATGCTATAATTTAAACGGCTTTCATTTTACATGCCTGCATTTGGGTGAGGTGATATGTTACAACAGTTTTGGATGAGGTGAAAACATACTTTCAACACAAGACAGAACACGAAACAATGGGTATAATATTGGGTAAGTTAAAGGGAAGAATGGAAGTAACTGCAGAGGGCCTATTGGCCCATATTTCTTGATGCTTCTATATTGGTGCGGAGTCTTGAAGTGGGTAGAATATAGTTGTGCATTAATTGGCTGTTGATTGCTGGTGTTGACTTCTTGATGTGTAGTGCCTCGCAGATATCAAGCCGCCTGCTATTGCTGTATCTATCGATGATTTCTGTGTTTTTTGTTAAGACTTCTCTGGTGATGGTCTGGTTGTGGGAAGAGATTATATGTTCCTTAATGGAGCCCTGTTGCTTATGCATCGTTAATCGCCTGGAAAGAGATGTTGTTGTCTTGCCTATATACTGAGTTCTTTGAGGCTTACAGTCCCCAAGTGGGCATTTGAAGGCATTGACGACATTAATCTCTTTTAAAGCGTTCTGCTTTGTGTCTGGAGAGTGTTTCGCATGAGTAGGTTGGCCGTTTTTTTGGATTTATAGTAAATCGTCAATTGTATCTTCTGATTTTTGTCTGTAGGAATAACGTTCCTATCAACAATATCTTTCAGGACCCTTTCCTCCGTTTTATGAGCTGTGGAAAAGAAGTTCCTGTAAAATAGTCTAATAGGGGGTACAGGTGTTGTGTTAGTTGTCTCTTCAGAGGTTGCGTGGCGTTTCACCTTCCTTCTTATGATGTCTTCAACGAAACCATTGGAGAAGCCGTTGTTGACTAGGACCTGCCTTACCCTACAGAGTTCTTCATCGACATGCTTCCATCCTGAGCTGTGGCTGAGATCACAGTCGACATAAGCGTTAACGACACTCCTCTTGTACCTGTCTGGGCAGTCACTGTTGGCATTGAGGCACATTCCCATGTTTGTTTCCTTAGTGTAGACTGCAGTGTGGAAACCTCCGCTCGTTTCCATGATTGTTACATCTAGAAAGGGCAGCTTCCCATCCTTCTCCATCTCGTAAGTAAAACGCAACACAGAATTCCGCTGAAATGCTTCCTTCCGCTCCTGCAGATGTCTAACATCAGGTACCTGTTTAAAAATGTCGTCAACATACCTGCAGTATATGGCCGGTTTCAAGTTCATGTCGACTAAGAGCTTTTGTTCGATGGTACCCATGTAGAAGTTCGCAAAAAAAACACCTAGGGGAAAACCCAAGGCGACCCCATCTACTTGCTTATACATGTGCCCATCCGGGCTCAAGAAGGGTGCCTCTTTAGTACAAGCTTGGAGTAGTTTCCTTAGAATGTTTTCTGATATGTCAAGAGGAGTACAGGCCGGATCACGATACACTCTGTCCGCTATCATCCCGATTGTTTCATCCACAGGTACGTTGGTAAACAGTGATTCTACGTCCAATGAGGCTCTTATCCCTGTGGCCCGTGTTCCCTGCAGTAAGTCAACAAATTCCTTTGGAGACTTCAGGCTGAAGGCGCAAGGGACATAAGGAGTCAGCAAGCCATTGAGTCGCTTTGCCAGTCTGTACGTGGGTGTGGGTATCTGGCTGATGATTGGCTGAAGTGGGTTTTCAGGCTTGTGTGTCTTGACATTTCCATACGCGTATCCAGGTTTGTATTCCCCAATAATCTTTGGCAGGTGGAGTCCAGATTTCTTGGCGTTCACAGTTTCGATCAATTTGTTGACCTTTGCTTTCAATTTGGCTGTAGTGTCCTTCGTTACCCTTTGGAATTTAGTTTGGTCAGAGAGTATGAGGTTCATTTTCGCCAGATATTCGTGTTTTTTAAGAATGACATATATTGGTGACTTGTCACCTCTCCTGACAACTATCTCCTTGTTCTCACGAAGGCTCTTAGCTGCCGCTTTGAGCTCGGGGGACAGTATGGTGCTTCTGTAGTTGCCTCCATTCTTTCCTCCTTCTTCAATAAGTTCTGCTTGTAAGGTATCTTTGGTGGTGACCTTCTTTTGTGTCTCGAGGTCGAATATGTCGTCCAACAGGATCTCCAACTCCACTTTCCGGGCCATCTCACTTGGTCTGGACATAACGTGACAGTTTATACCCAGATTTAGGAGAGTGACTTGGTCCTCAGTGAGGTTGATTCCAGGCAACTACAGAAGCACCATACTGACCCCCGAGCTCAAAGCGGCTGCTAAGAGCCTTCGTGAGAACAAGTGTCAGAGTAGCCTTTTTCAGTGTCAGAGTAGTTATCAAGTGGAATGCATTAGGCAATGATGTGGTGGAGACTGACTCCTTACACAGTTTCAAATGTAGATATGACAGAGCCCAATAGGCTCAGGAACCTGTACACCAGTTGATTGACAGTTGAGAGACGGGACCAAAGAGCCGGAGCTCTTTGGTCCCGCACAACTAGGCACAACTAGGTGAGTACACACATCCATGGCATATTGTAAGTTGTACGAGAGTCGTGAGACTTTATTAATATCTTCCCAGACATTTCACAGCGTTCTTCTGTGGCCTTCCCAAACTCACTCACTCACTCACTCACTCACTCTCTCTCACTCTCTCTCTCTCTCTCTCTCTCTCTCTCTCTCTCTCTCTCTCTCTCTCTCTCTCTCTCTCTCTCTCTCTCTCTCTTTCTCTCTTTCTCTCTCTCTCTCTTTCTCTCTCTCTCTCTCTCTCTCTCTCTCTCTCTCTCTCTCTCTCTCTCTCTCTCTCTCTCTTCTTTCTTTCTTTCTTTCTTTCTTTCTTTCTTTCTTTCTTTCTTTCTTTCTTTCTTTCTTTCTTTCTTTCTTTCTTTCTTTCTTTCTTTCTTTCTTTCTTTCTTCATCATCTTCTTCTTCTGCCTCTGTGTCTCATGTTTGTTTTCTCTTAGCCTAGATACAGTTGACCTTGGTTGTTATTTCAGCAGACCAGCCCAGCCTTGTGTACGGTGCTCCAGCTCCTGGACCCTGACCTCGGTGTACAAAGCCCGATAAAATTCCATACGCCCTCCCCCCCCCCATCACACCAGAAGTCATCGCCGGCCATAAAATCATTACAATCAGGCGCTGCAACATTGCTTAAGCAATACGTCAAACCAAATAACAACTCGACTGCCGCACACACTTCGCAACATAAGGACCAGGTTGGGCAAAGCGAGCGATTAGGTAGTCACGTGAAGGAGAACACGCCCAATCGATGTTAATCATTCACGTCCTGTGATTGGCTCTCTCGTGGGCCAATAGCAGGTCTTGGCGCAATTCTGAGAACGACACATTTGAAAACAATGAATTTTAGATTTTTCTCGAAACGCGTATTCCAGGAATGTGGAATTTTGGTGGAGGGAGTCAGTCGCTTACCTGCTCGGCTCCTGTACAGGTCACTAGCAGCCCCTCCCAGCTCTCCTGGTGACCTTACCAGTCTCCCAGCTCTCCTGGTGACCTTACCAGTCTCCCAGCTCTCCTGGTGACCTTACCAGTCTCCTGGTGACCTTACCAGTCTCCTGGTGACCTTACCAGTCTCCTGGTGACCTGACCAGTCTCCCAGCTCTCCTGGTGACCTGACCAGTCTCACAGCTCTCCTGGTGACCTTACCAGTCTCCCAGCTCTCCTGGTGACCTTACCAGTCTCCCAGCTCTCCTGGTGACCTTACCAGTCTCCTGGTGACCTTACCAGTCTCCTGGTGACCTTACCAGTCTCCCAGGTCTCCTGGTGACCTTACCACTCTCCCAGCTCTCCTGGTGACCTTACCAGTCTCCCAGCTCTCCTGGTGACCTCACCAGCCTCCCAGCTCTCCTGGTGACCTTACTAGTCTCCCAGGTCTCCTGGTGACCTTACCACTCTCCCAGCTCTCCTGGTGACCTTACCAGTCTCCTGGTGACCTTACCAGTCTCCCAGCTCTCCTGGTGACCTGACCAGTCTCCCAGCTCTCCTGGTGATCTGACCAGTCTCCCAGCTCTCCTGGTGACCTGACCAGTCTCCCAGCTCTCCTGGTGACCTGACCAGTCTCCCAGCTCTCCTGGTGATCTGACCAGTCTCCCAGCTCTCCTGGTGATCTGACCCGTCTCCCAGCTCTCCTGGTGACCTGACTAGTCTCCCAGCTCTCCTGGTGATCTGACCAGTCTCCCAGCTCTCCTGGTGGCCTGACCAGCCTCCCAGCTCTCCTGGTGACCTGACCAGTCTCCCAGCTCTCCTGGTGACCTGACCAGTCTCCCAGCTCTCCTGGTGACCTCGCCAGCCTCCCAGCTCTCCTGGTGACCTCACCAGTCTCCCAGCTCTCCTGGTGACCTGACCAGTCTCCCAGCTCTCCTGGTGATCTGACCAGTCTCCCAGCTCTCCTGGTGACCTCACCAGTCTCCCAGCTCTCCTGGTGACCTGACCAGTCTCCCAGCTCTCCTGGTGATCTGACCAGTCTCCCAGCTCTCCTGGTGACCTCACCAGCCTCCCAGCTCTCCTGGTGACCTGACCAGTCTCCCAGCTCTCCTGGTGACCTGACCAGTCTCCCAGCTCTCCTGGTGACCTGACCAGTCTCCCAGCTCTCCTGGTGATCTGACCAGTCTCCCAGCTCTCCTGGTGGTGACCCCAAGTTAAACTTTTGATCTCTTAGGTAATTCATAGCGCAGGTAATTTTGGTTGGATTATTTTAGCTTTGATAATATTATACTTAATTTATAATTATTTTTCCTTTAATTATTTATCATTAATAATTGAAAGTTGAAGTTCCTTTCCTTATCATTTATACGCTGATGGTTTATATACATACGTTAGTTAGGGCTACAACTTAGTTCAAAGGACCGTGAATATTCAAGAAAACGCTTAGTAAACATAGAAAACATTACTAGTTTACCGGTGACCAAAACAATAGTTCGGAAGTGAAGGAAAACGTTACTTATTTACCAGTGACTAAAAGCTTGCAAGTGAGGGAGGACGTTACTTATTTACTAGTGATCAGAAGCTTGCAAGTAAGGGAGGACGTTACTTATTTACCGGTGACCAAAAGCTTGCAAGTAAGGAAGGACGTTACTTATTTACCAGTGACCAAAAGCTTGCAAGTAAGGGAGGACGTTACTTATTTACCAGTGACCAAAAGCTTGCAAGTGAGGGAGGACGTTACTTATTTACTAGTGACCAAAAGCTTGCAAGTGAGGGAGGACGTTACTTATTTACCAGTGACTAAAAGCTTGCAAGTGAGGGAGGACGTTACTTATTTACCAGTGACCAAAAGCTTGCAAGTGAGGGAGGACGTTACTTATTTACCAGTGACCAAAAGCTTGCAAGTGAGGGAGGACGTTACTTATTTACTAGTGACCAAAAGCTTGCAAGTGAGGGAGGACGTTACTTATTTACTAGTGACCAATAAGCTTGCAAGTGAGGGAGGACGTTACTTATTTACCAGTGACCAATAAGCTCGCAAGTGAGGGAGGACGTTACTTATTTACCAGTGACCAAAAGCTTGCAAGTGAGGGAGGACGTTACTTATTTACCAGTGACCAAAAGCTTGCAAGTGAGGGAGGACGTTACTTATTTACCAGTGACCAATAAGCTCGCAAGTGAAGGAAGAACCCATCAGCGGTTTAGTGTTTGACACACCACTAGAAATCAGTGTTTGACGGCCAGTGACATAAGACCATCAGAACTCGAGGAGGAGAAAGACCAGTCTGCAGTGTTGTGATGTGATGTGAGGCGCCCAGAGCGAGGACGTGCTCCTGGCGCCGCTGGTAAACACTGTGGGAGAAGCATCAAGATGGCCGCCTTCGTGGCCGTCTGGGCCACGCTCCTCTCGCTGCTCGCTGGTAAGTACTGAAGTTATTCCCTTCGTACGGCTATACTCTTTTTATGTACCATCCTGTCATCCTCATTGATCCTGTCATCCTGAACTGATACTGTCATCCTGAAGTGATCCTACAGGCGATTCTGTACCGTAACTCTCTCAATGTTTCGTAAGCATGGGATATCGGGAAGAACAAATGGAACATGTAAGTACGATCACCCTAGAAAGTACAGACACCTCTTCAGTACGGGTAAATGTACCAAAAGCTGTGAATTCTTTCACCCAGAAATTTGCAAGAACTCTTCAGACAGGAAAGAATTCTTCAATACAGAATGTCCAGCTTTTCATGTAAGAGGTACCAGGCGAATAAAACCGACAGACCGCCACTATGAAAACAGCCACAACTCTATCGACCAGGAGGATTTTTCAGCAAGAGAAGGAGGAGAAGAATGGCTAAATATGTCCAGACTCTACCACCATCTCGGTCAAATGCTAGAGAGGACGCAAACACAGTGGCCGCCCTACCAGAGCCTCAGATATTAACACCAAGTAAGGCATCCAGCACTTCCACTAACACGATAACATCATTTATATTTGCCAACATCCACGGCATTAAAACACGCAAATCTAACAAAGTTCATTTTATAGATGGTCTCCTTCATGAGGCAAATGCAGTGTTTGCAGCCCTAACGGAAACTCGCACAATGGACTACCATGATGGTGAAATATGGATCTCAGAGTACAATCTTTTTAGATGTGACAGGAAATAGACTACAGGGTGGGGTCAGCATGATGTAACATCGCGTCCTCTTAAAAATAACGTCACTTTTCGCTCGTATGCGCGCTATGGCCAAATTTGGACGTAATTTGAAATGAAATCGACTCACAAAAGTGACGTACTGTTCCGTTTTCTGTTTGAGTCGTCCGGCTTACTCGGCAAGCTTAGAAGAGGATTCTTTCCATTAACGTTTTGAAACTTTATGAGAATTTCCTGCCCACTTAACCTATAAGAGGACCCTTAACTTACTGTTGTTGAAAAAAATCCCAAATTTATATTCATTTTTTTTCAAATTACGTCCATATTCGGCCATACGGGCAAACGGCCAAAAGCGACGTTCTTTTTAAGAGAACAGGTTGCTACAAGGACACACTCATATGTACTGAGCTGCTAAACACCACAAACGATAAGGTGGAAGTGCTGATAATCAAAATAGAGATCCTAAATATAGTTATTGTTCTTGTATATAAGTCACCGGAGGCAAACCCTCAGCAGTTTAAAGACCAACTAATGAAAATAGAACACTGCATGGAAAACCTCTCAAATCCAGCCCCGAACATCATCCTGCTTGGGGACTTCAATCTACGGCACCTGAAATTGAAGCACCTGGCTAATATCAGAAAGAATACCAGGAAGTAGCTTAAATGAAAAGACACATGCAAATGACCTGCTACGGATGTGCGACAGGTTTGCCTTAAACCAGCAAATAGTACAACCAACTAGGAAGGAGAACACGCTGGACCTCATTTTCACCAATAATGATGAATTGATCAGGAACATAATGATTACAAATACCTGTTACTCAGATCACAACTTAATTGAAGTTCTGACAAGCATGGGGAGTAGACCTTCAAAACCAGTCCAGATTCCCGGTGGAGATTTCAGCAAATTCATCTTCAATAATAAACAGATAAACTGTGAACAAGTAAACCAAGACTTCACAGAAATAAGCTGGGAAGAACAGATAGAAAATGCAAACCTGAACCAGTGCCTGGAAAAAATAAGCTCAGTAGCACTAGAAATGTGTTCAAACCGCATACCCCTAAGAAAAAAGAGGAAGAGATGCAGACTGGAACCGGAACGTTGTTCCCTATATAGGCGAAGAAAACGAATCGCGGAACAACTTGAGAGTCGCACCTTATCTCAAGAACGGCGAAGAAGGTTAGGTAGAGAAATAGAAACCATTGAACTCAAGCTACAAGAATTATACAAAACCCAGGAGAGGCAGAGACAGCAAAAGGCCATCAGTGAAATATAGAGAAATCCGAAATATTTTTTCTCCTATGCAAAATCAAGATCAAAAACCACATCTAGTATCGGGCCCCTGCGAAAGGGAGATGGAACTTTCACTGATGACAACAAAGAAATGAGCGAGTTACTGAGGAAGCACTAGGACTGTTTTTTACCGAGCCACTAAATACACTAAAAATTAATAACCCAAATGAATTTTTCATGGATATGATACCAACATCAAATCATATATCAGACGTCACCCTATCCCCACTGGATTTTGAAGAAGCCATAAACAGTATGCCTATGCACTCTGCACCAGGCCCGGATTCTTGGAACTCCATATTCATCAAGAACTGCAAAAAACCACTATCACAGGCCCTTCCCATTCTGTGCAGACAAAGCCTAGATACTGGCGTTATCCCTGACATACTAAAAACAGCAGAGATAGCACCACTCCATAAAGGAGGAAATAAGGCAGAGGCAAAAAATAACAGACCGATAGCACTAACATCGCACATCATAAAAATCTTTGAGAGAGTGCTAAGAAGTAAGATCACAAAATACATGGAATCACAGCATCTCCATAACCCCGGACAACATGGTTTCAAAACAGGGCGCTCTTGCCTGTCACAATTACTGGACCACTATGATATGGCATTAGATGCGATGGAAGACAAAAAGCTGATGTAATTTACACAGATCTCGCAAAAGCCTTTGACAAATGTGACCACGGTGTTATTGCACATAAAATGCGTTCAAAAGGAATTACCGGAAAAATAGGCAGATGGATCTACAATTTCCTGACTAACAGAACCCAATGTGTAATAGTCAACAAAATAAAATCTGGTCCATCATCCGTGAAAAGCTCATTCCCCCAGGGTACTGTGCTTGCTCCAGTACTTTTTCTCATCCTCATATCGGACATAGACAAGAACACAACCTATAGCACTGTATCATCCTTTACAGATGACACTAGGATCTTCATGAGAGTAGACAACATAGAGGACACGGCAAACCTCCAATCAGATGTAGATCAGGTCTTTCTATGGGCTACAGAAAATTATATGGTCTTTAACGAAGATATGTTCCAGCTCATGCGCTACGGAAAAAAATGAAAAATATAAAAACGGAAACCACGTACAAAATGCAGTCAAATCATAACATAGAACGAAAAGGTAATGTAAAGGATTTGGGTGTACTCATGTCGGAAGACCTTCCCTTTAAAGAACAAAATAAAGTAGCCGTCACAACTGCAAGAAAAATGACAGGTTGGATAACAAGAACTTTTCACACTAGAGATGCTATACCGATGATGATACTTTTCAAGACGTTAGTGCTCTCTAGAGTGGAGAACTGCTGCACAATGACAGCCCCTTTCAAAGCTGGAGAAATTGCTGACCTGGAGAGCGTGCAGAGATCCTTTACTGCTAGAATCCATTCAGTAAAACATCTGAACTACTGGGACCGACTAAAGAGCCTAAATCTGTACTCCCTTGAGCGCAGGCGGGAGAGATACATATTAATTTACACGTGGAAAATAGTAGAGGGGCTGGTCCCAAACCTGCACACAGAAATAACACCACAAGAGACCAGAAGGCATGGCAGGATGTGCAGAATACCCCCGTTGAAGAGCAGAGGTGCAACAGGTACTTTGAGAGAGAACTATCAACATCAGAGGCCCGAGACTATTCAACACGCTTCCACTACACATAAGGGGCATAACTGGCCGACCCCTCACAGTGTTCAAGAGAGAACTGGATAAGCACCACCAAAGGATACCTGATCAACCAGGCTGTGATTCATACGTCAGTGTGCGAGCAGCCGCGACCAACAGCCTGGTTGACCAGTCCAGCAACCAGGAGGCCTGGTCGACATTGGGCCGCGGGGACGCTCAGCCCCCACCTCAAGGTAACCTCAGGGTATGTTAGTGATACTGTACTGTAGCTCCGTCAGTGTTGGTGATACTGTACTGTAGCTCCGTCAGTGTTGGTGATACTGTACTGTAGCTCAGTCAGTGTTGGTGATACTGTACTGTAGCTCAGTCAGTGTTGGTGATACTGTACTGTAACTCCGTCAGTGTTGGTGATACTGTACTGTAACTCCGTCAGTGTTGGTGATACTGTACTGTAGCTCCGTCAGTGTTGGTGATACTGTACTGTAACTCCATCAGTGTTGGTGATACTGTACTGTAACTCCGTCAGTGTTGGTGATACTGTACTGTAACTCCATCAGTGTTGGTGATACTGTACTGTAGCTCCGTCAGTGTTGGTGATACTGTACTGTAACTCCGTCAGTGTTGGTGATACTGTACTGTAGCTCCGTCAGTGTTGGTGATACTGTACTGTAGCTTCGTCAGTGTTGGTGATACTAAACTGGATATCTAAACATATCCAATTTATCCCCATTGTTTCGTGTTCTGTCTTGTGTTGATACTTTTAATACCCTATTAATATCCCTTTTGTTATGTCCATTCATCCACTTGTAAACCTCTATCATATCACCCCTAACTCTTCGCCTTTCCAGTGAATACAATTTAAGCTTTGTTAATCTTTCTTCATATTGAAAGGTTTCTAGTTTGGGGAATTAACTTTGTCATCCTACGCTGGACACGTTCAAGTGAATTTATATCCATTCTATAGTACGGCGACCAAAATTGAGTTACATAATCTAAAAGAGGCCTAACCAGAGATAGATATAGCTGAAGAACAACACCAGGTGTCTTGTTGCTAACGCTTCGATTAATAAATCCCAGTGTCCTATTTGCCTTATTACGAACATTCATGCATTGATCCTTTGGTTTTAAATTCTTACTAATCTTAACTCCCAGATCCCTTTTGCAATCCGACTTTGCAATCTCAACACCATCTAGCTCGTGTCTTGTATCTCTATCATCATTACCTAGCCTCAAAACTTTACATTTATCAGCATTGAACTACATCTGCTAAAGGTTGCCTATAGCTGCTTCACTATGTAGCCTGTGAGGAGTTTCTTGCTTTCTGGTGGCGTTATGTCCATGTTTGCTATGAGGAAGGTATGATAGTGGTCAGTTGTTCTACCATAGATTATACGAGATGTAAGGGAAGCTGTTACGCTAGTCCATAAGTGTTCCAAGGTAGTGGCAGATGTTTGAGTGACTCGGGTGGGCTTGGTGATTGTGGGGATTAGCATACAGAAGTTCATGCTGTTAAGAAAATAGTCAACCTGAGAGCAATTTTCTTGACCCAGGTCAATATTGAAGTCTAGAATGATGTGATTTTTGTTGAGATTGTTGTTTATGATAAGATTCCTTAGGTTATCTGAGAATGAAGCTATATTAGTATTGGGAAATCTATAGATAGCACCGATAGTCAAGGAGGATTTAAGGGATTTACTCGAGAACTGGGCAAAGGTATATTCACAATAGTCGTCTCTATCACTAATGACACTATTGCAGATGAAGGTATCTTGGTAATATATAGCTGTGCCACCTCCTTTTTTATTAGGCCTACAGTCGTGAATAGCTTTATAACCAGCTAAGTTGTAGAGTTGGGTATAGTCTTTACTTAGCCAAGTTTCTGTTAAAATAATGAATGATAATTTAGTACCTAGTGCTGTGAGTAGTGTATTTATATCATCAAAATGTTTACCAAGTGATCTAACATTTTGGTTGTAAACTGATAAGCAGGTGCTATTTAGGAGTTTGTTTTTTGCAAGATTTGCTGTGTAATACCTGCAATAATGATGATCAATGTGCTGATTGGTGTAGATATGAGACAGAAGATTTAGATCAGGGTCAATATCAGTATGCATGTAGATGCAATGGGGTCACGATACAATAAGACAAGCAATTGCAGAAGCAGTTAAATACTAAATTTGCTGTAAATATAAAGTAATTATAGCAAAACACAACAATAAATGCAAATACACATATAATAGAAACAATTAGAAGTAAAATAAAGATCACCGTAGATAGCCAAGGAGGATACATAAGTTAGTTAAAGAGAGAAAACAAAAAGTCAGTAAAGACTGACAAGATTAATGTATAATATAAATAATAAGATTAATAATCATAAAGTAAAATAATCTTAAAGATAATTAACTTTATACAGTTTAGTTATGTTCCTATAATTAGTACGACCTTAAGAAAACAAAATGAACTCAAATAATTAATTCCAATAAATGACATATAAATCAAATTACAATTAAATTTAAATATAACAGGGTAAGATTATATTTATGAGTAAGATTTTACAATGATACTGAGGTAGATGCTTACATAAGTACATGGAGACTTTACTGATTAGTTAGGAACCTTTTATGGATGAGAGAACACTAGTTAATCGCTAAGGCAGAGACAGCGCCTTGGACAAGGTTAGGCTAGGTTAGGCTAGGCTCAGTCACTCATGAGTTATTTTCAGTACTGGCATTGGGCGGATTCAGGTTTTCAGATATACCACAATCATTAAAGAAGGCCAGTAGTTGTTGGTCACACTTTATTTCATATCTTTTTCCTGCACTTAACTACTTTACAATGATCGTTCCATTCCTAGTGTAGCACTGCTTGATAAGATCAGGGTTTAGTTTGCGAATTTTACGCAGCCTGAAGAGGAGGGATCCACGCTGCTTTGTAAGGCACTCATTTATATAGAGGTTGGTTTTTTTGCTTAGCAGCTGATTGTATGAGGTCAAACTTTGCAGCGGAATTTGCAAGTTTGATGAGCATTTTTCCTAGTGCTACGGGAACTGCTGTGCTGTAACTCCGGCAGTGTTGGTGATTACTGTACTGTAGTTCCGTCAGTGTTGGTGATTACTGTACTGTAGTTCCGTCAGTGTTGGTGATTACTGTACTGTAGTTCCGTCAGTGTTGGTAATTACTGTACTGTAGTTCAGTCAGTGTTGGTAATTACTGTACTGTAGTTCCGGCAGTGTTGGTGATTACTGTACTGTAGTTCCGTCAGTGTTGGTGATTACTGTACTGTAGTTCAGTCAGTGTTGGTAATTACTGTACTGTAGTTCCGGCAGTGTTGGTGATTACTGTACTGTAGTTCCGTCAGTGTTGGTGATTACTGTACTGTAGTTCCGTCAGTGTTGGTGATTACTGTACTGTAGTTCCGTCAGTGTTGGTGATTACTGTACTGTAGTTCCGTCAGTGTTGGTGATTACCGTACTGTAGTTCCGTCAGTGTTGGTAATTACTGTACTGTAGTTCCGTCAGTGTTGTTGATGGAACTACATCAACAGTACATGTTGATGGTGTTTTTTCATCATAGAAATTCTTTGATGAAGCCTTGTTGTTATGTGCTGATAACTGTAGTGTAATGGAAAGTAACCATACAGTGTAACCATACAGTGTAACCATGCTCCTTGAGGGAGATGCTCTTACCTGGCCTGAGGCAAGGCAATGATGACAGAGTTACAAGATTCGAGCTAAATGGTGTTGAGATTGTGAAAGGGATCTGGGAGTTACAATTAGTTAGAAAGATAGGGAACTATCAGGGGGAAAGAGCCAAGTCATTATGCCTATAATGCACTCGGAAGGGACCAGGAAAAGGGGTTTGGGATGGGACGGGGGGGGAAAGGAATGGTGTTCAACCACTTGGACGGTCCGGGATTGAACGCCGACCTGCATGATGCAAGACCGTCGCTCCCGCCAAAGTGGTTGGGCTATGATTGGTAAGAATTTAAAGTAAAAAATAAATCCATAAATGTTTGAAAATAGGGAATTAGGACACTGAGATTTATTTATCGAAGCGTGAGAGATTGACAAAGTTTAATTTACATTCTTTAGAAAGGCGAAGGGTTAGAAGTGACGTGATTAAGGTAAGTAATTATCAAAAGAAGGCACCAAGCCGGGAAGGCTATGTAGCACCACGTGCGGGATAATCAGAGGGCGCTAAATATCAACAAGGATGCCAATACGAGAACAGAAACGCATAAGGCGAATGATATCAAAAGTATCCGAGTCACCAAGAATTCTAACGAGGGACAAGCGACCACCGCGGGGAACAGTCGGAAAACAAGACACATGATCGTCCTGGAAGTCAGGACATTCAACAAGGATATGCACGACCGTAAGAGGGACAATGCAATTTGGACAATAAGGAGCAGGGCGGTCCTCCATCAAGTGACCACGAGTTAAGCGAGTATGGCCAATACGCAACCTCGCCAGAGCCGTTTCCCATCGCCAGTTACGGTGGTAGGAGGACTGCCATGAGGACACACAACTCTTAAGAGTACGCAGTTTGTTACCAGTAACAGAAGAATAACAAGCCTGCCAATGGGTAAGGATGGAGGAATAGATAACCGGGAAAAAGTCGGAAAAAGGAATACCTTTATGAGAGATGGGACAAGAGCGGACAGCTTCCCTGACGGCAGCATCTGCACACTCATTTAAAGAGACATCAATATGGCTGGGAACCCAACAAAACTCAACCGACTTAAATTTACTGTGAACAAGAAACAGCCAATGCTGGATCTCGACAACCACTGGATGAACCAAATTAAAGAACCCAAGAGCCATGAGGGCACTACGAGAGTCAACTACCCCCACAAAAGAAGATTGACAATGAGAAAGCAAGAGACGAAGAGCATAGAGAATAGCATAAAGTTCCACTGTGAAGATGCTAGTCTCCGGAGGTAAGCGACACATATAAGTGCAATCAGGAAAAACAACAGAGTAGCCAACACCATCCGCAGACTTAGACCCATCGGTTAAGACAGAAACGGAGCGGAAGTAAGAAGAAAAGTGCTCAAGGAAAGGGCGTTTTAGAACCATAGGAGGGATAAAAGCTTTAGTGATGCGGGTTAAGGATGTACAAAACTGCGGAAAGGGGACTCTCCACGGGGGCAAGGAAGGAACAACACGAGGAGAAATATTAGAAATATGAACTGAAAGAGAATCCTGTAAGCGATATAACCGGACAGAAAGAGGGAGGTGGTGAAGAGGAACAGGAACCGCAGGAGGGGTAAAAGTTAAAGCACGACAGATGCGAGAGGAAGGATGTTGCAAGGACCGCGCAAGATAGCGAAGACAGTAGCGATCACGGAGGTCCTGGAGAGATAGGAAGCCAGTGTCAACATACAAGCTGAGGACGGGAGTCGAACGAAAGGCACCAGAACTAAGGCGTAACCCAGTATGGTGCAAAGCATCAAGACGGCGAAAAGTAGAAGAAGCAGACAAGTAAGCAGGGCAACCATAATCGAGCTTAGACAGGACGAGAGAGGAATGTAAAGCAAGTAGAGTGCGCCTATCCGCTCCCCAAGAAGTATGGGACAATACCCGAAAGAGGGTAAGGGCCTTAGAGCATTCAACGCGGAGGTAAGAGATATGGGGCGACTAAGACAAACGAGTATCGAAAATCAACCGCAAAAGCTTAGCGGAATCCTTTTACACAATGGGGTGACCATAAAGCGACAAAGAAGGACGAAGAACAACACGCTTCCGAGTAAAAGTCAAAGCACAAGTCTTAGACGTAGAGAACCTGAAGCCATGATCGGTGGCCCAAGACGACACAGCATCAATCGCAAGTTGAAGCCGGCGTTAAAAGAGAGGCGAATCATCACCCCGACAGCAAAGGGTAAGATCGTCGACATAGAGAGCGGAGAAGACCATTCAGGGCAACCAGAAAGAGTAGTGCTCAGAACACTACCCTGAGGCACACCTTCGTATTGCTGAAAAGAGGAAGAGAGAGCGGTGCCAAGCCTCACCCAAAAGGAACGATGAGAGAGGAAGCTGCGGAAAAAGAGAGGGAGATGACCACGAAGGCCAAAAGAATAAAGTTATGTTAGAATATGACACCACCAAGTGGTGTCGTAAGCCTTCTCCAGGTCAAAAAGGATGGCAACAACGGAGGTCTTCGCAGCAAAAGCAGTACGAATATAGACCTCCAAGTTCACCAGGACATCTGTTATGCTGCGGCACTTGCGGAAACCAAATTGAGAAGGGGAGAGGTGGTGATGGTGTTCTAAGAATCACATCAGACGAACGTTAATCATACATTCAAAGAGTTTGCAGACACAACTTGTGAGGGCAACAGGGCGAAAATCCTAAGAGGATGTTCCCAGAGACCCTGGTTTGCTAACAGGGATGATAACAGCATCGAACCATTCCTCAGGGACCGACGACGACTCCCAGATCCGATTATACAGACTCAGTAAATACTGAGACGTGCACGGAGGGACATGGCGAAGCATCTCATAATGAATGCCATCGGAGCCTGCCGCCGTAGAACCGCAGAAGGCCAGGGCAGACCAAAGTACAGAGAGAGAAGGGATCGTTATAGGGAAGTCGAAGATGCGTGCAGAAATCTAAAGGACGAGATTCAAGGACAGGTTTACGAAGAAGGAAAGATTGAGGAAGATGAAAACCAGAGCCAACAGAAGAAAAGTGGGAACCCTGTTCGGTAGCGATCTGCAACGGGTCTGCCACAAGAGTACCACGGAAGTGAAGGACCAGTGAGTCATCGGGAACGAACTTACCCGCGATCTTGCAGATACGTTTCCAGATCTGTGGCAGAGGAGTTTCGGACGTAATGGTGGAGACATAAGACACCCAACATTCAAGTTTAACCGTATGGATGGCACTACGGGCCACCGCACTCGGCTTCCAAAATAAAAGAAAAGAATCGGCCGTCTGCCAGCGGCGGTGTCTCTTCCAGGCTGCATGCTTACAGCGGACAGCCCGAGCATAGTCTGCATTCCACCAGGGAATGCACTTCAGTGGTCCCCGAGAAGAAGAGAGAGGAATAGAGCAGAGGGCAGCGTCGAAGACGGCATCATGAAAAAGGAGGAGAGAGTGAGGGAGAGGTCAGAGAGAGCAGCACTGAGGGTAAATAGTTTCCAGTCTGCCTTAGCAAACTGCCACCTAGGAAAGGAGAGGGGAGGGTGAAAAGAGAAAAAGGTAACAAGGATGGGGAAATGGTCACTGCCATGGAGGTCATCAAGAACCTGCCACGTGAAATCAAAGTAAAGAGAAGATGAGCAAAGAGAAAGATCAAGACAGGAAAGGGTGCGAGTCCGAGAGTCCAAATGCGTGGGCTCACCAGAATTCAGAAGAGACGGGGAAGAAGAGAGGATGAACGGCTCAAGAAGGCGACCCCGGGTGTTCGTCAGAACATCACCCCAAAGGGAATGACGACAATTGAAATCACCCAGCAGGAGCACAGGCTCCGGCAATTAGTCCAGTAGGTGTTTCATATTGGGAAGAGAAAGCGGGACACTCGGGGGGAGATAAATGGAACAAACGGTGTACCATTTCCTCACAAAAATACAAGCAGCAGAACAATGGAGAGGCGAAGGAAAAAGTAAGAGGACAAAGGGAACATCAGAGCGAATCAAGAGAGCAGAAGAGTTAGGAGCCCCAGCAACAGCTTGGGGGTGGGGAGAGAAAGGAATAGCCACGAAAGCGACCAGGACGAGCACCAAGCATTGGCTCTTGGAGACAGACACAAAGGGGCGAAAACCGCGAAATCAGAAGTTAGAATTCAAGGAAATTGGCGTAATAACCACGAACGTTCCATTGAAAAATAGACATCGACGAGAAGAGAAAGGACAGCAACAGAGAACAACGAAGAAACAAAGGCGAAAAGCGAACACTGCACGTTAAAGAAGCGCAGGATCAAGGTCAGGGTCAGCGAAGTCAAGGTTAGGGGGCATGGGTAAACTGAGTAAAGAAGAAGGGAAGGGAGCTAGAGGACAGACCAGGGAAGAGAATTATCAGGAGAAAGAGGGGGAGGAGGAAGAGGGGGGAGGATAACCGAGGGTCAAGCAGCAGGAGGGGCAGAAACCAGGGGATGCACCTCAGCAAGGGCACCAACCGAGAGGAAAGCGGGTGCCAAAGAGACCTTCATAGTACTGACAGGCGGCGTGGAGAGCCAATAGACGGAGGAGAAGGATAGGAAGGAGATGAGGAAGAAGACACAGGAGACATGACAGACCGTGCAGAAAGAAGGGGAACCCCAGATAGAGGACCAGGAGGGGGACCCTTCGGGACAGAACTCAAAGGAACTGAGGAGGGGGCAGTGGGCAAGTCAGGGTCCAAGGCCTGGAAACGGATTTGAGTCTAAGGAAGGTGGGAAGGACGAGGAGAGGAAGAGCGCAACACGCGAGCATAAGAGACGTTAGCATAAGGTGGGAGCCGGCGAACTTGGCGCTTCGCCTCAGGAAAAGACAAACGCTTCCGGTGCTTCAAGTTGAGGATGGCTGCCTCAAGCTTGTAATATATACACGCACGGGAGAAGGTAGGGTGGGCCTCACCGCAATTGAGGCAGCGAGCCTGGGGAGAAGTGCACTCCGACTTAGAGTGACCTTCGCCCCCACACAAAGGACAGGGAGAGACAGTACCAGAGCAGCGGAGGGCACCATGCCCAAACCTTCAGCACTTACTACAGAGCCTAGAAGAGGGAATGCACTCCTGGACGGAGCACCTGGCATCAGCAAGAATGATACAGGGCGGAAGGGTCCGACCATCAAAGGTAATCTTCACAACCCGGAGGGGTTGACGGCGACGACCACGAGGGGGACGAGTAAACGAGTCACCTTGGAGAACAGAATAGCCCTGGGCATCGAGGATATGGCGAATATCTTCGTGGCAGTCCTGGAGATTCCGAACACCGGTAGCAACATGGGGTGGGAGGAGAATAGTGCCAACACTGGCATTTAACCGAGCGTTCTTGGAGACCCCGAACAGGGGTCTCGCCAAGGCAGGACAAGGCGGCCAAGCTGGCAGCTGCATCCTGAGAAGGAGCAGCAACGACATGTGTACCAAGACGGGTGGGGTGGAAAGTAACAGAGGTATCTATGGAATCAACAAGGTGCCTATGGAGGGAGAAATCGTCGGAAGACGCAGAATCAAGAGGGAGGAGATCAAAGTATTTGGTCCACGAAGCGGGACAAAACAAGGCTTGATACGCATCAGTACAGGAAGGAATCGAGTGAGTGCGGCCATGTCGAGGACGGCGTTGAGAACCCCCAGAGAGAGAGAGAGAGGTTAAAAGGTGCAGTAGTCACAACTAGAGACTGAGCTGTGCCAGAGGACGAGGTAGTCATCACTGGGGGCTTGGGGCTCGACCCAACCACAGAGGAGGGAGGGGAGCCGAGGGGAGTAGTCAGGAGGGTCAAAGGCAGAGCAAGGTCGGGGCACAATGCAGCTGCGGCTACAGTGCCCGGTTTTCCAACTCGGTCCAACTCGGGGGCTTGGTCGCCCACCCCACGAGCCTGAGAAGGTAAAAGAGGAACAGAATTTGACATAAGGACGAATAGAAAAACATTCATTCACGAATGTGCCCCCACACCCACCATTGAGCTACAGTTAGAGGCAGGACACCCAACAAGAAGCTATCGCCAATCATGCCGGGGCCCCCTAGGGGTGCGTCGTGAGTATACGCCCCACAAACGCCACCTTAAGAACCGTCAGTCCGTCGATCGGGTTCAGTGACGAAAGGAGGATTGACAATAAAAGATTCCCCTCGCTCTCGACGTTGAGTACTACAGTTCTACAGGCGCAAGAGTATGCCTTCCCAAGCACCCGGGCGTCAAAATAGAAGAAGTCCAAAAGAATAACCAAAACAAGCAAAAGGTCGGCAGGAAACAACAAGCGGATAGGCGAAGACGGGGGAGAAAAACGAAACATAAGGAAAAGGAAAAGCGATCCGGCACAATTGGAGAAGACAGCAGTAGGAGCATAAGGCCACAAAAGGACAGAGGACTGTCCCATGGAGCATCACACTACGGCAGCAGCCGACCACCAAGCCCCCCCTCACGGCGCCAACTGATGTGATTGAGGTGTACAAGTGGGTGAATAAGCATAACAAAGGGGATATTAATAGGGTATTAAAATTGTCTACACATAATAGAACACGAAACAATGGGTATAAATTGGATAAGTTTAAATTTAGGAAAGACCTGGGTAAATACTGGTTCGGTAACAGGGTTGTTGATTTGTGGAACCAAATACCGCGTAACATGATAGAAGTAGGATCCCTTGATTGTTTCAAGCATAGGTTATGCATATATATGAATGAATTTGGGTGATTATAAATAGCATCATATGGGCTAATAGGCCTTCTGCAGTTACCTATGTTCTTATGTTCTATATATTGTGATCGTTAAGACTGACATAACCCAAGGGCATGTGAGGGTCAAATAATATATCTTCCTATATACTGTAAATCCTAAATTATATGTTATACTTCTGGATATCTCATTAATCTCTTAATGGGAGCAACAAGTGACTTATCCTGCCATGTCCCTCTGCCAGCCTTCCCCATCATCAAGGGCCAGTCCCTCCCAGGGGCCCAGGGCCCGTCCCTCCAAGGGGCCCAGGGCCCGTCCTTCCCTGAGGCCCAGGACGCCCGCTACATGTCGGCCGAACATCGCCTCTTTGAGTACCTCTTCAGCAAATACAACAAGCACGTTCGACCCATCGAGTACTCCGGAGAAATTACTAATGTGTTCTTCGAGCTTTCTATCTTCAATATCTTGGCCGTGGTGAGTAGAGAGAGAGAGAGAGAGAGAGAGAGAGAGAGAGAAGTCATTCTTAAACGCTATTTATCATATCATATAGCTATCTCCCGGACAGGCCCCCACTTGTTATGGGGCAGGTGGTTGTACTGAGAAGGGCCAATAGGTAAAGTCAAGGTGTTCCTAAAATAGTGGAATAGATAGGCTTGGCCCCCAAGGAAAAATGTTCCCAGCAATGATTATTTGTTTTAAATTAAAGGTCTGCAGTCTAGTAGCTAATCATCTTCTCCACTTCAACAGTATGGACAGATACACCTCAAACTCTAACTTATTTGTTAAACCCTCTCATAACGCCCCATATACTTTAATACAATAAATCACTTTACCACTTGACCTTACGTTAAACACCTTGGTCCACATAGGCAGGATGCAAGGTTGACAATTGCAAACTAGTGAAAAGACTACTTGGAGAAGGACACTTGTATCAAAGGTACCACAGACTTAAGCACACGTGGGTTCACTAGTCCCCTAGAGTACACTTAGAGATACCAACACCCTTGCTTAGGTTACACAAGAACTAAATACACACCTAGCCAGTAACACGGTAACACAGTATAAGGTACTTAACTTGTAGAACAGAGACACAGGATAAGGTAAGGGGAGAGAGAAGGAGGAGGAG